>NW_027526139.1:0-164710 GCF_052094955.1 Ictidomys tridecemlineatus
TTCCTGGTTCTGGGATATGAAAAACCTTCACTTTTTCTCAGTCTCCATGACTCAGATCAGGACTTAAACTATCAGCCCTCAGTCCCAGGTCTTTGGTTCAAACCAAATTATACCCCTTGCTTTCTTGATTCTCCTGCCTGCAGACAAACACTAAAATTTCTTGGCTCCATAACTCATAAGCCAATTTCTACAATAAGTCTTTTGGTTCTGATTCCCTGCAGAACTCTGACCAAAAAGTCTTGGTAGAGAATGAATGATATTTTATATTTCCTTTATATTGTAGAGTAAAAACAAAACAAAACAAAACAAAAACCAGTGATTCTGCTAAATTGGTTCATATAAGTAGAATGGAAGGATCACTCTTAACAGGTAGTCTAGATTGCAATCTCAAACATTTTGCTGGCTCAAAACAAATGTTCTTGTGCTTAAGGTATGAAATTTTACCCCAGTGAACTTCACCATTGATAGTGATTTTTTTTATTGTTGTTTTAACCGCAAAAACCTCAACCTGACCTCACTTTCAATTACTAGTCCTGCTGCTTCCACCCGCACCCAGAGGTCCATTGCCAAGTTGCCTGCAGATTTGATTGCACATAGCCATCTCCATCTTGAGACACTGGCCAGTGCCTGGGGGATGGGGGGCAGGATGCTTGCAGGTTTGCTGCCACCACCACCTCACCTCGTGGTGCAGCCAACTCTGTCTGGGGACACCAGCCAAGACCTAGATGTCCTATGCCAGGGTGCCTAGTGTTTGGCTTCCCTAAGGTCCTCCTGCTGGGAGTGCTGGTGGCCACCATCTTGCCAATTCTTTGCAGGGTCCCTCCTTTGAGCACATCCCTCATGGTCTTTCTGCAAGGTGAAATGGTGTTCAGATTCTGGGACTGCAACATGGCTGAGCCTGGGGTATCTTACATCCTTATCTGTCAGATAGTGAGTGGGTCTGCATGGGTCATTCATGTCCAGGCAATCCTGTGAAACTTCACAGACTAGGGGCATTTTGCCTGGGGGAAGCATTGGTTGGAAATGCTGAAGAGAGCCAAGTTTCCCAGCACCACTAGTCCTGAAGTGTCCAGCGACAGATGGAGCTGGTCAGAAGGTTGTAAGAGGGTGTGAGAGCATCTTGCTATCAACTTGCCCAGCCAACCAGTCTGGCCCCCACCAGACTGGAGCTATCATCAAACTCTAGATAATCCCACCTATCACAACTCTAAATGATCTCAAGTCTAGCCTATTTTGCAGCCATTCTAACATGTAGTAAGGTGGGATGCAGACTCTTATTTCAGGTAAGATGGGGATCCTGACAAAAAAACACAATACAACATTACATCTGAAACATAAATTAAACAAAGACTAAGAGAAATTTTAACTTTCTTTTTGTGAAAAAAGCAGCAAAATGCATCCCTGTTTTACAATTTCACCTTTAAACAGATCAGACTCTCATTATTAGCTTCCAAAAATGTATTTAAATTCCAATTCCAATGTGAAGATTAACACCAAATTATATATATAACTTATTCAAAATGTTACTTGATACAGCTATAAAACCTCAAATTACATGAATAAATACCAACCAAATTTGTTATTTTTATACAAATAAGAGATTTTGCTACACATAATTTTAGTTTGGAGAACACTAACTTTGCAAAGCTTTGCATTCAACTAAGTTTAACTTTTAGAATCCAGAGTGTATAGTAACAGTAATCACAGGTCTGTATGGATTAACAAAATCAATAGCCTTAAGTTTCTTATACATTTAGGAAACAGGGTTAATGATAAGAAATTGACTTACTCAAAGCAAACATATATAAGACAGGTCTTCAATTGAGAGCATGGTCCTTCAATGTCAGATACAATGTATAAAAGAGAGCACTTAGTGTTTATCTTGCCAGTAAACTTGCATATACTTTCATTTTATAAACTTTTAAAAAATATTTTTCAGTTGTAAGTAGACACAATACCTTTATTTTGTTTGTTTATTTATTTGTTTCTTTGTTTTTATGTGGTGCTCAGGAAAGAACCCAGGGTCTCTGTTCTACTGCTAAGCTACAACCCCAGCCCCTCATTTTATAAATTTTTACATAATACTTATACAAGGCTTAGATAGCCATAGTTCTCAGTATATGTGACTAGGTATAATGAATACATTATACCTAGTCACATATACTTAGGGTGACATCTATATTGGTAGGTTTAAGTAACAGTTGTTTGATTAACAAGTTACAAAGTAATTATTTCAGACTTTCAAAAAGATACAAACCTTAATTACTTTAAGACTTAGTTTCCACAAGCCCAACAAATAGAATAAAATTATCTTGATAGATAAATTATAGCCAAATTAAACAAACACACACCTTCCCCTTCCCCAAACTTTCTGTAACTTACTTAGACATTCACAACTTTACATCCTTAGTTTTGTCACCTTTAATCTGGGACGTTAGCACAAGAATATTACTTTACCAGACAAAATATTTTCTCATTCAGAAACATTTCTCTTACCTTCTAATTTTCCATACTAAAAAATGTATTTCTATACCTGTAATTTTCTTTTATCTTTACTATTTTGGGAACCTTTTTAAAATTCATATTCTGAAACAATCCTTATGAATGTTATCTGTGCATTTAATTTACATAACAAATTTCATCCCAGGAGAGGGTTGGACAATCCAACATATACAATAATTATGATTTCATCTTTTTCTCCTATGTTGCTTTCAATGACATTTTTGAGCCTGACCTGTCTCCATGAACACTATCACAATGCCATCAACTTTAAGTGAGTTCCCCACTGTCACTTGTACCCAGAGGCTCCATTTGGGCCTTTTCTTATACTAGCAGACTGATATGCAATGAAAGAAGCCCTTTCCATTTTTCTCTTTAGGAATTCTTGAAGATCCCTTTGCAGAGGCTGCCTATGAAACACAGGTTGTCCTTAGTTTCTGTCTTTTTCTTTTCTGGGTGCAGTTATTTGTCCTGCCAGACTCCCCAGGCTTTTAGTTTATGGGATAGTGTTGTAGCAAGAACACTGCTTTGTCCCAGTGATGAATTTGCCCTGGCCAAATGGAGTGTCCTGTCAGATCTTAACAGTGGAGACTATTCCTGTCCCCAAGTCATAAACTGACAGAGCTGGGACCTACTATCACATCCTTTGTAGCCAGCGACCTCCACCCCCCCACACACACCAGAACAAAAGGGGCAGAAAGGCAGGACAGAGTCCAGGCTTTCTTTGGCTATTGTTCTAGAGCCCAGGCAGTTTTCTGTGATTTTCCCCCAGGTTTAGGGCTGGTGTCCATGACCCACAGTGAGATGACCTGCAGCTGACAGGGGCCAGGATGAGGAACAGTGCTAGGAGTTCCAGCTCTGGGTTTAAAGACTGAAATCTTTTGACCCTTTCCTCTGGTGTCTTGCTATCCTTGCACACCAGCAGCAACACCTTTGGCACCTTCTGCTTAGTTCCTGATGGTTGAGAACCCTGATCTTCTTAAGTGCCTGCCCATACGGGATCCTTCATATACTTTACTCCTGATAGGCCTACTTCAACTTCTGAATTGTATAATAATCCAGAAAAACCATTCAAAGGTAAGACTGTGTTGCAGTAAACTGTCTTTCTCTTAGACAGGTTTATACCTATTCATGGTGAAAGAAAAGTAATCACTACACTCGGAGCAATCAAGGGATCTTTATTGCAGCAGTGTCTGATTGACTCGGAGAAAAAGAGGAGAGAGAGAGGGCCCAGCAGGAGAAGGTTTTTAATAGCTCTTTACTGTGCTAGCTGCCTTGTTGGTGTACAGTGATTGGGTCACACTGTAGTTGATAAGGGTGTCATCTTCTGCCTTCAAGCAGATTGGGCATGGGCTAGGTGTGGGTTTCAAATTAAAAAACAACAAGAGGAAGTAAAGGGAAAAGGTGCAAAATAATCATCCCAAAAGGAAGGGCTAATGAAGGGTGGGAACCAGACAGGTGAGCGCTGAGTGTTCAGCCTGCCCCATAGCTAAAATTTGTTCAGCCTGCTCTGCAACTAACAGTACTTCCTTATATGTGAAAGGCACTGGGTTTGACATTTAGCACCACATAATACTAAATAAGATAAAGGTATTGTGTCCATCTACAACTATAAAAACTTATTTTAAAAAATGTAAAACCACAGAATGGTGCTGTAATTTGGTGGCAGAGCACTTGCCTAGCATGTGCAAGGCACCGGTTTTCATACTTAGCATCACATAAAAATAAAATAATTTTAAAAAGTAAAACTATGAAAATGGTATTATCTAATATTTTCCATAAGGTTAGTCCACTATTCAAGTTTGTCTGAAACATGAATACTGTTCAGTCTTACTGTGTGCACATTCATCATAGCCCAGGAATGGAACTTACTTGAACGGGAAATTAGAACTCACTGAGAACACTGAGGACTGTCTTTATCCTGGCTCTCTGCCCACACCCAGCACTCCCATTTTCCTGTTTCCAGGTCTCTTCTCTTCCTCTAAGTCCAAGATTCACTCCACTTAGCTGAACACTAGAATTCTTGTCTCTGTTAAAGTTAGGCAGAAAATCATTCAGTACTTGAAGCTACCAAACATGAATGGCAATACAAGAGTGGCACCCAGTCTGAAGCAAGGGATGGTGATCAGAAAAACATGGAAAGGACCAGACATTGAAGGGAGGTTTATAACCAATTATTTTAATTTCTGACTGTAAAATTGATTCATACTGATCACACACCATTTGAAAAGTAAGAATACATAAATAACAAAATTAACTTACATGTACATTAACAACCCAAAGATAATTAGTGTGAGTGACATTAGGAAGATAGCCATGTAGGAGTGCTTCAGCTTCATCCTGCCCCTCCCATAAAAATTCACCCCACAAATATCCACAGACAAGAGTGACCAGAGACAAACATTTAAATCCAGAAAAGCAAGGTTCAAGTGGTAAGAGAGACCATTTTTTCCCCATGTTCTCCCTTTCCCAGCTGGAATGAAACCACACATGGCCCACCCCCCTACACTCCAGGGTTTCTACAGTGGAAAATGTGAGGTGGAGGTGGACATTCAGCTTCACCACCATTCTGGAGCCCTTCACAAGAGGCAGGCCCCTGTCTCTCCCCACTAAAAACATTGAGAAACCTTTCAAAACTGGATCAACTGTATCATCTATAAACAAAGACAGAAGAGAGAGAGAACTCACAGCAAAAGATGTGTAGATATTGGTGGATGCCCTATGCTCTGGCCCAGGGCACACTGCAAAATTCTGACCTGGCCGGGCAGTTGTGGCAATCCTGGTCATATAGTGGTAACTAGTGGTCCAACAGGTTCTTCAGAGAGACCAATCCAGATAGTCTGATGGGACTTTCTGAATAGGATGCCTCTTGGAAAACCTCACAGGACAAAGTTAACTAGGAAGAATGGAGTAAGTATACATACTTCAAGCTTTATAGTGTACATGACAAATATACACAATATTATCTGTCCATTTTTTAAAATAATAAAAATTTAAGTTTCAGCCAATTAAAAATAAAACAGAGCTCAGTATGGTGGCTCATGCCTGTAGCAGCTCAGGAGGCTGAGGCCCTAAGTAAGCAACTTAGTGAGACCCTGTCTCTAAATAAAATATAAAAAGGGCTGGGGATGTGGCTCACTTGTTTAAGTGCCCCTGGGTTCAATCCTTGTTACCTCCCCAATATATATATATATATATATATATTTTCACATTTCTCAATCAATTAAAATATAGCCCATAGGGCTGGAATTGTAGCTCAGTGGTAGAGCACTTGCCTTGCAAGTGTGAGGCACTGGGTTCAATCCTAGTACCACATAAAAACAAAGGCATTGAATCCATATACAACTAAAAATGTTTTTAAATACTTATTTTTTAGCTCTAGGTGGACACAATATCTTTATTTTATTTTTATGTGATGCTGAGGCTCGAACCCAGTGCCTCAAGCATGCCAGATGAGAGCCTACCACTTGAGCCACATCCTCAGCTCCCAAAAAAATTTTAAATAGAATAAAATATACCTATAGACTACATAAATTTATCTCTCATGCAAGCCTGCACCCTCTGGCCTTAGCCACACACTCAAGATAAAAAATTTTATGGGATTATTTGTTATCCTCCCAGGGAGTCTTAACTCAATTTCAACACATGGGAATCTATTCTCCACTGGAAATTTTGTTAATTTTAGGCTCACTATGAATACTGTCACATTCTTGTTGAGAAAAATTGGACCGCTTTGCATTCCTACCATAGTAACAATTTCACTTCCCTTGTCAACGCTGGGTCTTAACAATTACAAGTTTTTACAAAAAAGTTGCCCTCGATGAAATGATGCACTTTTAAATTGGATCAATTTGCACAGCATTTTATTCTAGGAAATTGTATACAGGTTTAAACATGTATGATTATTGCAATGTTCTCTTTTTGCTAAAGTAACTAATGGGAGACCATCTTCATCAAAGAGCTGGCTGCATATAAATCTGATGGACAGTCCATAGATTGCCATGCAGAAGGAAAAAGAAAAGTCCTTATAAAATGAGCTAGTCTGGGAGGATCTTTAAGATGTAATATTTTAAGATATATACTGAGAACAGCTGAACGTATATGGGCTCCATATTTGCTTTGAAAATAAACATTAATACTAGACACAGCTCACCTTTCCCTAACGAGAAGTGTTCCCAAACTCATTCCAAGTTTTCCTGTCTGATGTCAAAAAATAAATGTATTTGAAAAGCCACTAGTATTAGTTATCAACTCCCCTGATTCTGCAGTGTCCGACAATCAACCTAGTTTATTGTCAAATTAGAACAAGAACATGATCCCAGCTCAGAAGCTTAAAGGTGTCGCTTGCTTTGGTAGCAAAGAAAAGCAGAGTGTGCTGGACATGACTAAGCTGGGCCCACTTCTCTGCCCTAGCTTCCCTGGGCCAGGTCCCAGGATCTGAGTGGGCGCCTGCTCCTCACCCACCTCCCCACCAAGTACAGCAACAGCTGCCTGACAGGACGTTACCACTAGACAAAAAACTGCTGTGCTTTTTTAAACACACATGTAAGAAAAAAAAAGAAAGAAAAAACAGCACAACTTGTTTGGGACGAAAAGACTTGCAAAACATGTTTTTGATAAAACCATTTAAAAAATTTTTTTAGTTTATTTTTATTTTGTTATATGTGACAGCAGAATGCATTACAATTCATACTACACATATAGAGCACTTTTTTCATATCTCTGGTTGTATGCAAAGTAGAATCACACCATTCGTGTCTTCATACATGTACTTAGAATGATGATGAAGTACATGAAGATGTATGAAGGCACGAATGGTGTGATTCTACTTTGATCAAACCATTTTTATGGAAAAGAAAAGGGCGGAGACTAGAAACGATGATGCAGAAATCAAGGGAAAGCAGCCTCACTCCCTTCAGTGAAAAGTCTCGGGCAAGAGGAAAAGAGAAATTTCAGTAAAGTACTAAAGCGGAGGCCTAGAAAGTCTCCAGGATGCACGCCCACCACAGTGCCTAGCCCGGCCCACACCCCCGCGCCTCCCCCGCACCCAGAAATTCCCAGCACCCCCTGCTCACCCTTACCAGCATGCACAAATTCCCTGCTCCCCGCTCCCCACTCCGCCCCGAACCCCGCTCCCCCCTGCTCCGGGTGGATCCCAGAGCCCCACTCCAGGGCCCCAGCCCCGCCCCCTGGCCCCAGCTGCGACCCCTGGCCCCAGCTCCTCCGGACTGCCCGGCACCCCTCTTCAAGCTGCGCCCACAGAAGGTCTGTGCTATGGGCCACCCGCCTAGCATCCAGCTTCCCGCCTCGTCCTGACTCCTGCCTCCTGCCTCCAAACCGGTCTTAGCCCAATGTATAGAAGTCTCCACGCCCAGCTCCGCTCTCTGCCCCCGCGCCCGCAGATCTTTTAAAAAGCAGCCGGCACACACAGGCACCCCCTCGCGCTCCAGTGTAATCCACATATGACTCTGGATACCCTCACCTGGCTGCTCTTTTCTGTCACCCTAGCTCTGCTTCTACTGCCCGAGTGTTTCTGGCTGGCGCGGACCGGTGAGTTCAACTGAAGAGGACTTGGACCAGGTGGGACTGAGCCTGCGGGGGCGGTGGAGGGGCCTGAGGAGGGGACCCAGGCTCAGTCCTGCCATCAGGTGTACATACGTGATGCCTGTCACATGACTTTCTGCCACCCCTTAAGTTTTATCTTGTCTGGTTCTCATCCTCAGGCCATTGAGAGGAGCTGGAAAGAAAAAAGTAAGGGCAGGAGATGGGAGGGGCAAGAGGAAAGGAGAATGCAAGCTGGCAATCCCTGGTGATGTCTCCCAGCCTTACCGCTGTCTCCCCAAAGCATGCCTGAGCCACAGCCACCAGGGCCAGGTGCACAGAGGCGTGACCCCACAAGATTAGGACAACAGATATCCCTAGGCCCTTCTCTGCTCTACAGACTCTCATCCCAAGGCTCTTCACCCTTGAACTTCCCACCACACTTTGCCTGGGGATCTCAGAACATGCGCCCACAGAGCCTCAACTGCCACCAGCCACAATCACTTTTCTGTGATTCAGTGAGCCACCACCCAGCTCACCTCCCTTCACAGCTTTTCTCATCTAGCCATGCCCCATCCAGGGCCTCCCTACCTTCCCATCCACCTAGGAGACCCTAACCTCCACCAGGACCACCTGGCACCATATACCCATGCCTGAGGACATACCCTGCAAACATCCCCACCTCACCCACAGATCCTAACACAAGAGGAGGGGGCCCCATTTTTCCAAGTATGACCTTGGTAATGGTATAGAGCTGGGGTCATCTAAGAAACAGATAGTGCAAAGACCTCTTCAAACCCCAATTCTTTTGATCAAGTCCTAAAGATTTCAGACATTTTGCCAGAATAACAAAAATGAGTTTATTGAAGAGATAGGAAAAGGAAAAGGCAGCACTCTCAAGGGAGAGAGTGGGTTCTCTCAGAGAGGAAAGAGACAACCTGCCTCTCCTGTGTTCCAGTTGTATTGGGGATCCCAGGAAAGTTTCCTGCCCAGGCCCATCTCTTGGCATATATATATATATATATATATATATATATATATATATATATACACACACACACACACACACACACTTTAGGTGTAGTGGGACACAATACCTTTATTTATTTTTATGTGGTGCTGAGAATCGAACCCAGGGCTCTGCATATGCTAGGCAAGCGCTCTACCTCTGAGTCACAACCCCAGCCCACCTCTTGACTTTTGACTGACATCAGGGTGACATCAAATTTCAAGTTAGCTTTGCCATGACAACTCTCTCTCCTTGGCCCATGCTGACTGGTTCTAAATGGAATTTTAATCATTTTTATAGGTTTTATGGTTAGAAGGAATTATCTTTATATTCCAAAATCTGTTCTGTGAAACACCCTTCACATAGCTCTCCCTTCAAAGTAACTTGGGTTCCTCTTATCAACATTATTTTCTGCCTAAATTTCTTCCAGATAACAGGTACTTTGCTGAGGAATGTGACATATCCTGTCCAGCAGAGTTAGATAAATTGCTTTTTAGCAAAGAAAGCATATGGGGGTCAGCACAGTGGGACATTTTATAATTATTATTAAATTATTCTCTTGACATCATGTTCCCACTATTGTCAACTGTCTAACAGCAAAGGTGCTATCTATACGTTTCTGTTGTGGGAGCATCTATAGACTCCTGACCTTGGATCCTAAGCCTATGTAGTCTACCTCTTGAGGAGCCAACATCTTATAGTGGTATAAAGTAGGCACAAGTTGCAGACAGTAAAGGCAGACAGTAAGCACTTTCAACTCTGCAGAACACACTATACCTGTCCCTATATCAAATACTCAATTCTGCTTTACTGTGAGAGGAACTAAAGACAACATGAAAATGGATGGGGCACTAGATTTGCCCACTGTCCTAGTCATCCCCAAATAGTTGCTGGTTGTCACCCAGCAAGCACTTTGGCCCTTACCAGTCATCATCAGTGACCTCCTAGACAATGTTGGTGCCCTTCTTGCCAGGTTTTTTATTTTGTTTTATTTTTAATTGCTACATATAAACATAAAATTATATATATTAAAGGAGGTGCCATGTGAAGTTTTAATACTGTGTGAGATTTAAATCATGTTAAATGTGTCTGTTGTTACAAGCATTTATAATTTTTTTATGGTGAAAACTTTCAAAATACTTTCTTTTAGCTACTTGAGATACACAGGACTTTGTTGTTGTCTATAGTCACCCCACTGTGCCATAGCACACCAGAACTTCTTACTCCTACATAACTGTAACTGTAACTTAGGACCCCTCAGTCAACATTTCCCCAGCCCTCCTTTTTCAATTACCATATACAGCCTCTGGAACCATTCTCAATTCTCAACTTTTGGGATCAACTTTTTCGGATTCTATCTCCAAGTGAGATCATATGGTACTAGTCTTCCTGTGCCTGACTTACTTCCTTAACATAATGATCTCTATTTCCATCAATTGTGTTGAAGATAACAGGATTTTGTCCATTTTATGGATGAATAGTATTCCAGTGTATGTTTTGTATCACATGGTCATTATCTGTTCATCAGTAGATTGTTTCTGTTCTTTGTCCTTTGTGAATAGTGCTACAATAAACATGGGAGTGCAGGTGTCTTTGGCCTCTGTGAATAGTGCTACAATAAACATGGGAGTGCAGGTGTCTTTGATAGACTATATTTATTTCCTTTGGCTAATACCCAGTAGAGGAATTCCTGGATCATATCCTGGTGTTATTTCTTAATTTTTGAGGACACTCCATACTGCTTTTCCTAGTGGCTCTATGAATTGACATTCCCACCAATAGTATATAAGGGTTCCAAGCCAGCACTTATTATCTTTTGTGTATTAATAATGACCATTCTTAGTGGAGGGAAATGATATCTCATTGTAGTTATGATCTGCATTTCAAAGACAATTTTTGGTACTAAGTACTTTTGCATATGCCTGTTGGCTATTTGTGTGTCTCTTCTGAGAAATGTCTGCTCAGATTTTTCTCCATTTTTTAATCAGGTTGTTGGGTTGTTTTTTTTTTTTTAGTTCCTTATGTAGTCTGGATATTAACCTCTCATCAGATGTGCCATTTACACACATCTTCTTCTATTCAGTTCAGTGTCTCTTCACACTGAAAATTGTTTCCTTTGATGTGCAGAAGCTTTTTATCCTGGTCTAAGTCCAGGCCTTGTGGAATGGTATAGTGAGGATGCCTAAAAATCTGTTCCTCATAGAACTATTGATAACAGGTACAAATGTTTTCAACAATCAGCTTTGTCAGGCCTCTGAAAATCAATCAAAACTTACACCAACGTGAGGAGCATTTATTCAAGAAAAATGGCCAAATTTCAATAAGAACAGTGAGATTTATGGCATGTTAACATGACCCATTCCCATTCCCCACACCCATCTTGGAAGTGGCCTGGAAATGGAGCGAGTGCACAATGTTCTAGGAAAACTAGCATCCCAGCCCAGAAGGTGCACTCTGGCCTTGGTGCACTCTGGAGTTGCCCCATTCATAGGTCTCATCATTATTTGACTACACAGAACTCATTCTTGGCAAAAGTGGGCAAGGGGAATCCCTACAGCAACTTTGTCTTTATATGTATATTTTACTTGTAGATGGATATAATAACTTTAATTTAATTATTTATTTTTATGTGGTGCTGAGGATCAAACCCAGTGCTTCACATGTGCAAGGCAAGCATTTTACCACTGAGCCACAACCCCAACCCCTACCTTCTCATTTAAAAGCAAACTAATTTTATTCTTAAGGGATTCCATCTTCATGGCCTAATGCTGCGACCTGCACTGCAGTTAATTCAGGAAACCAGATGAGGGGCAATAGGGGATTAGAAAAGACAAATAGATGGTAGAGTGCTTGCATTGCATGCACAGGTCCTGGATTTCATACTTAGCACCATAAAAAAAAGACAGACACAGAGGGAGAGAAAAAGCTGGGACCTGGTAGATATTACACTCTGGAGGAGTGCAGTGACCATGAGTCATCTCAGCACATTTATTATGTTTCATCATTAAAAGGGTTTTGTGAGAAAGTTTCTTTAAAGCAATCAGAATCAAGATCATAGCTATAAGCAGCCCAATTATAATAATTAGCTTGCACCCATAACTTTCTACCCCTGAACAGCTGGCATCTGAACCTCAAGGTCAAGAAGTGGATAACTCTGTGGCTAACAACCTCCTATTGTCACAACAGCAACTGGGCTATCTCAATAGCACCTTCTCCCTGAGAGTTCCCAAGAGAGGCATCACCTCTGTCACAGGACAGTTCAAGACCCATACTTCAGTCACCACTCCCAACAACCAATGACTTTGTCACAGGAGAAGAAATTTCTGGAGAAGGGGTCTGAGGATTCCCAGAAGCAGGCTGACTCATCTCAGGACTATCTGGGTCCTTGGCATATGCATCAGAGAAGAATTTCACCATGAGCCAGACAAAGACATAGACTGGGCTTTATTTAGGAAAGTAGATACACATCCAAGGGAGAACGCAGCTGACTTGAGTGAGGAGCAGCCCTGACTTGGGCTGGAGGCCCAATATTTAGAGATGAGCTGTACTAGAAGCTGGAGTGGAGGTGGATCCAGGGTGGGGCTGCAAAATTTCTCCCAAGTTTTTCTGCACTTGTGTATTTCCCTCATTTTACAAGGGCATGGGCCAAGGTTTGCAACTGTGTCTTCTGCATCTCGGTGGCATGATTTTGCACTTCAGTGGATTGAGGGTGTTTCCCTTAAGATTCCATATTTCTCTCTCTTTATCCTAAATCCCTAATACACATTGTTGATTAGGTTTCAACATATAAATTTGAGGGCAACTCAAATATTCAGGCTATAATAATCCTTCTGCTGAATTGTCTCACCAAATAGATGAAGAAACTTGAATAAGGCACATAGCCCTTGTATTTGTCACTTGAATATGATCAGAGTAAAAACCAAAGGCCTAGGTATCTCTATAGTCAGGCCAACCATTCCCTACTCTGTCCCCTGCTCACTTAGTCCCTACCCCAGTGCTTACTCGCTGGTCTTCAGCATATTGCAGAATTCTCTAGCCTAAGAGCCTTTGCACTGCCATCCTTTCAGACTGGACTGTTCTTCCCTGAGGAATCTACTTGTGTCATTCTCACATCTAGTTCTCAGGTGACACACCCTTCCATGCCTCCCCCTTTTGAATCCTTTATTCATTTATTCTTTATTTAATTTTTAAAATTGTCATATAATATATATATATATATATATATATTTCCCCCTTTAACCATTTTGTTTGTAAAGGTATCTATTTAAAATTGTAATACCTCCACCTGCTGGAACAGTCCTGAACCTTCTCAACCTGAGTTTTTCTCCTCCCCTCATTCTGTGACCTATTTAAACACACTGTGCCAGATTTTGATTGCTACTGTAATAAATTACATATATATATTCTTTCATTGTTCTGAAGATGTAAACACCAAACTCTCACAGGGTTATAATCAATAATCATTTCTTTGTAAGGCTGTATTCCTTCAGAAAACTCTAAGAAAGAATATATTTCCTGGCCTTTTCCTGATTCTATTCTTTAAGTCTATTGATGTGATGAATTCCAAAATCCTAAATGGAACACTGGACATCTTTTTTTGTTTTAAGTTTAGTTTTAATTTACACTTCTCTAATTGCTAGAGATGTTGTCATATAGTTTTTGAACATTTGGATTTCTTCTTCTGTGAAGTGCCTGTGCATTTCCTTTGCCCATTTATATATTTTGTTTTTTAAGTTTTTTGAGTTCTTTGTATATCCTGGAATATGATCCTCTGAGGTACAAGTTGCAAATATTTTCTCCCATTCTATAAACTCTCTCTTCATGTTCTTAATTGTTGCCTTTGCTGAGAAAAGGCTTTTCAGTTTAATGCCATCCCATTTATTGATTCTTGATTTTATTTCTTGTGCTTTAGGAGTCTTCTTGAAGAATTTGGTTCCTAAGCTGACATGATGAGAGTTGGGCCTATATTTTTTTTCTACTAGGCACAGAGTCTCTGCTCTACTATCAAGGTCCTTGATCCACTTTGAGTTGCGTTTTGTGCAAAGTGAGAGATAGGGGGTCAATTTCATTCTGCTATGTATGGATTTCTAGTTTTCCCAGCACCATTTGTTGAAGAGGCTGTCTTTTCTCTAATTTATGTTCATGATGCCTCTATCTTGTATGAGATAACTGTATATATGTGGGTTTGTCTCTTCTATTTGTTTGTCTCTTCTATTCTGTATATTCCCTTCATACTGGACTATTCTTCATAAATGTTTTTATACCAATACCATGCTGTTTTCATTACTACAGCTTTGTAGTACAATACAAGGTCTGGTATTGTGATGCCTCCTGCTTCACTTTTCTCACTAAGGATTGCTTTCGCTATTCTGGGCCTCTTATTTTTCCAACTGAACTTTATGACTGCTTCTTCTATATCTATGAAGAATGTCATTGGAATTTTAATAGGACTTGCATTAAATCTGTATAGGACTTTTGGTAGCATGGCTGTTTTGATAATATTAATTCTGCCTATCCAAGAACATGGAAGATTTTTTTTTTCATTTTCTAAGGTCGTCTTCAGTTTCTTTCTTTAGTATTCTATGGTTTTCATTGTGGAGGACTTTTACCTCTTTGTTAGATTGATTCCCAAGTTTTTGTTTGTTCTTTTTTTTAGGTTATTGTGAATGGAATAGTTTTCCTAAATTCTCTTTCAGCTGATTCATCATTGGTGTGTAGGAATGCAATTGATTTATGGGTGTTAATGTTAAACCCTCTTACTTTGCTGAATTCATTTATAACTTTTAGATGCTTTTTGGTGGAGTTTTGGGTCTTCTAAATGTAGAATCATGTCTTGGCAAATAGGAATAGTTTGAGCTCTTCTTTTCCTATTTATGTTCCTTTAATTTCTTTCTTTTGTCTAATTGCTTTGGCTAGGGTTTCAAGAACTATGTTGAATAGGAGTAGGAAAAAGAGGGCATCCATGTATTGTTTCAGTTTTTAGAGTGAATGCTTTCATTTTTCCCCATTTAGAATGATGTTGGCTTGGGTTTAGCATGGATAGTTTTTACAATGGTAAGCTATGTTTCTATTATCCCTATTTTTATCCTGTTTTGAGCACAAATGGATGCCGGTTTTTTTCAAATGATTTTTCTGCATGTACTCACAGAATCATATGATTCTGGTCTTTAGGTCTATTGAATTACATTTATTGATTTCCATCTGTTGAAACAACCTTGCAGCACTAGAATTAACCACATTTGATCATGATGCAGTATCTTTTTAATATGTTTTGATATGCTACTTGCAATTATTTTATTAAGAATTTTTGCATCTATGTTCATCACGTATATTGATCTGAAATTTTCTTCCCTTGAAGTGTCTTTGTCTGGTTTTGGTATCAAGATGATATTAGATTCATAGAATGAGTTGGGAAGGTCCCTCTTCTTTCTTACTTCATGAAATAATTTGGTGTAAGTTCTTCTTTGAAGTTCTGGTATATTTTGGCTGAGAGCCTATCTAGTCCTAGGCTTTTCTTTGTTGATAGCATTTTGATGGTGTCTTCAATATCATTGTTTGAAATTGGTACATTCAAATTTTCTATGCCCTCCTGATTCAATTTAGTAGATCATATGTATCTAGAGATTTAAGACAGAAACTTTTGAAAAACTGGTAAACTGTTTTCTTAAAGAAACTTCCTCCAATACCAGAGATCTTGAATAGCCTCCAGATCAATCATCCAGAAACATCTCTCCACATAATTGAAGAACTTGGCTTCCATTTTGGGAAGAGAAGGACCCTTTTGTACTTTCTTTCATTTCTGTTTTTTTGCTTTGGCAGAAGTGGGTCTTTGGTTTTTCAGGAGTTTTTCCCTGTGTTCTGGAGGATTCTTGACCTCTTGATCTAGGTGTCAGTGGTTTTCCATCTTCCCTGTTCTTATGTCATTGTTGTGCATTTTTAGCTGGAGAGTCACAAAGAGGTTTCCTCACTAGTGCTTTTATTTAGTTTCTTCATCAACAAAATCATCATCTTTAGTAGCAACAAGTTTTACTGCTTTCTGTTGAACCTTACTACTGCTTCTAGGGTCCAACTGCTTTTCACATTCACTAAAGAGCTTGACATCCTTCTATGCTTCTGACCTGGGATCTTTCTCCACAGTGTGCATAGACCAGGGACCACACTTCATATCAAGACCATACATGGTATAATTTTCAAGTCCCCAAGGGAAATTATTTACTGCACAGACATTTTTCAAAACTGCCACCATTGCCTTACTGGGACTGCCTTCATAATCCATTGCCTTTGTTTCAGCAAGGTGCAGTTCATTCTTTGCACCACCCATCAAAAGACCATTCTTAAAAATTACTTGTGTTCATTTTCATCATTATCCACCTGAAAGTGATCATCTTTGTCAGCCTCTATTTCTCAACCAAAAAGGTAATTCTGGTGCTCTAGGGCTCGTGTCTGTATTGACTGAATCTCTCATTGTGGGGTATTGAATGCAAATGGATCTCAGTCTTTAAGAAGACGGGTTTGAAAGGTTAGAGGTAATGGGACAGAGGAGAGTGAGGTTGGGAAAAAATACAGACATGGGAAGAAAGCAGATAGCAAAAGAGGCAGGGAAAAGAGGAGAAGCAGTATGTAGAAGGAAGGAACTCATATAACCTCCAGCAAGCTCTGCTTCCCCTACAGAGACTGGGTATTCACAGTGAATTTTGTTTTTTAACATCTGCATTTCTAATTTTTAGAATTCTATTAATAAGTAATTCTGTTTTGCATTACCTGCTTAACATGCCTTAAACAACCTTTTTCTTCATTGAGTTTCAATAGACTGGTCCTTAGTCCTCCAATGGTAGGTTTGGGGCATGCCCACACCCTAGAGGCTAATTTTGCGCATTTCTCTGAGACTTATTCTCAATAGAAAGTCTCCAGTATATTCCAGTAGCTATCTTCTTTTGCTACTTATGCTGCTAGTAGAATCTTGGAAGACTGTGAGTCATAAGTGTTAGCAAGAACTGGTTAGGGGTTGGGTTTGTAGCTCAATGGTAGAGCACCTGCCTTGCATGTGTGAGGTACTGGGTTTGATCCTCAGCACTACATAAATAAATAAAATAAAGGTTTTGTGTCCATCTAAACTAAAAATAAAATAAAAAATAAAAAAGAACTGGTTGGGAACAGAGAGAAGAGATTGGGGCTCCATGCTGGGCACAGATAAGTGGATACCTCTTCTAAAGAATGGGGAAAGGGTGTGGTTTGGCTAGAGAGGTTCCCTGGAATCTGATGATCAGCTCATAGGGCACCAGCCTAGGACACCAGACTAGGTTCTGTGCTCCTGTGTGGCAGCTCCCCTCTGCTGCCATGTTTCTGTATCTACTCCATGATGATCTGCCTGAACACCAAGACCATGATGAATTGACCTGTGATCCCTGATGCCTCCTTTTTCTCTCTATTGAAAATACTGACTGTTCAGCTAGGTTTTAAGTTTCAGGAGGACAGATACCATCTTGTATTTTTTGTACCCAAAAGTTAGTAGAGGTCACTGAAAGTGCTTTCAGATTTTCTCCTGGTAACACTGTGCCTGTGAGGGGTCCCTGATAGAACAAGAGCATCCTACAATCTCAGTTAAATGTGACACCAAAATAAGGATCTAGAAGATTGAGGGGGTCTAGGATAAAGAGTCCTCTATCTGCCAGCCTGGCCCTTCAGAGGGAGTCTGAGAGTCACAAAAGGATGGGAACTAATGGCCCTCTTCTCCCTGTCCTGAACCTCACATCCATGTTTCTCTCACAGTTACCCACTCTCTTTGCCTCAACTTCACTGTCAAATCTCAGTCCAGACCTGGGGAGTCCTGGTGTGAAGTGCAAGGGTCAGTGGATAAGACTGCTTTCCTTCAGTATGACTGTGAGAGCAATAAGATCAAACCTTTGTGTCACCTGGGAAGGGAGGTGAATGCCACCAAAACATGGACACAATTGACCGAAATGCTGAGAGAACTGAGGCAAGATCTCAGGATGATCCTGCTTGACATGGACTTGGAAAAAAAATAAGACCATGGGTAAGTATGGAATGGGGTGAAGAGATAAAACAGGAGAGAGGAAGGGATGGAGTGTACATGTGGAGGAGGCTCTGGATGTATTTGTGTAAAAGAGATTAACATTGGCCCAGCCTTAGAGGGATGTGGGGCTTAATGGGCAAGAAAGGGCAAATCTGGAAGAAAAGAATACAGGCCTCTAAATGTGCAGAGAAATGCTCAACTTATTGGGAGGTGATGAATCTATCAAGAGTGAAAGATGATAGTTTTGTTGTGTATTGCAGGTCATCTCACCCTGCAGGCCAAGATGTCTTGTCAGTTTGAAGGAAAAAATCACATTGGTTCATTCTGGAATTTCAGCATTGATGGACAGCCATCTCTATACTTAAATGTGATGCACATGGAGTGGACAGTGATTAATCCTAGAGCCAGAGGGATCAAGGAGAAGTTGGAGAATGAGAAAGAACTGACAGAACGTTTAAGGAAGGTCTCCATGGGAGATTGCAATCAGTGGCTCGGGGAATTCTCAGAGAACTTGGAGGAAATGCCAGGTAGAGAGCTGAGTTACTATGAAACTCAGCAGGATGGGAAAGATGTGGGAATTCTCTTTAAAGGTCTGATGACTTCCCTGTGGGGTGTGAGCATGTGCATATAATGGAAAATTTGATGGGCTGAATGACTGACTTCTTCATCGGCTTCTTGACTGGACAATCAGTGATAGCCATGTGGATTTGTCACTAGCCTCCTTTCTCATCTCACCTCCCAAGGTCTCTTCTTTACAGAAGCCCCCATTGTCCATTAATCAATGATGCAGTCATTAATGGTCGGCCAACTAGTTCCCAGGTCTATATATATATATATATGTATATATATATATATATATATATATATATATATATATATATATATATATATTTCTGTAAACTTCCAGGCCTTCTCTTGTTACAACAAATTGGATGGACTTTTGCTGTCCCCTCCAGTTGTAATGTGAGCTGTATAAGGACATAGCACAACCTCTGTTCATCTCTGTACCCCCAGGACCTGGTAGAATAATTGTCCCATGATGAGTCAGTATATATGAGTTGAATACACTGTATGGGGAAAACAGGTGCTGACCAATGGATATTTTTAATTTTGACAGGGATTTTGCTCTTTTGTTTGTTTTAGCACCAATATCAACAGTCCCAGTTACCAGTGGGTCTCCACGTACCTCATCTGTTTCAGTGACCAGCTTAGGGATCATCATTGACTTAATTTTAGTCGTCAGTCATCATCATCTTCATGCCCATCAAGTTGTATAGGAAATCAACAGACACCATGAAAGGTGAGGAATAGTCTGTCCTCTGGCCTTTGGGTGGTGCTGTCTCAGTCTGGTAGGGCCTTAGGACAGGTGTCCCACCAGTTTCACCCAAGCCCCTGGCCACTGATATCTCTCCACAGAAGTAATGCCCTTCCTTAGCCTTGAGCACTGCCCATTCCACAGTAATGCTGGAATGACTGCTGCTGAGTAGAGGAGGCCACTGTAGGTAGCATAGCAGTGCAGTGAGAGGAGGGACACATAGGAGTCTCCTCCTGAGTGGGGCAGTGTCTCAGATCTGGAGAATCTGGTGGGTGTTGGCTCCAGATCTTTGGTTGAGGAGTTATTTGCTCTCTGGGAAAATATAACACAGGTTAATAGTTTTCCTTAATGTGTAGAAGCTGTTCCATCAGCTACTATGTCTTCTGTGGACCATGGGAAGGCAACATCATCAGACCACTTTTGGTGGCAAGAAGTGTCCTTAGATGACTGTCTCTACTCTGCCACTCTTTCCAACAAACTTTCCTCCATTTGAGTGGAATTGGAAAGCCTGTAGACATTTTCCTTATTTATAGAGGAAGATGATTTAAAAGGATATTTATCTTGGTTTAATGAGGTTTA
Organism: Ictidomys tridecemlineatus; assembly: GCF_052094955.1. Lineage (NCBI taxonomy): Eukaryota > Metazoa > Chordata > Mammalia > Rodentia > Sciuridae > Ictidomys > Ictidomys tridecemlineatus. The sequence goes on from NW_027526139.1 coordinate 19,978, forward strand.
TCTATGTATTCACACTTATTTTTGTATATAATTAAGTTACTGATGGACAGAAACCACAAGTCAACTCTGCTAACTCACTAGATATTATGACACAAATGATTAAGGCCATAGAGTGAAGTGACATGTGGATATATTAACATCTTGTTGTGACACCTGGCACAAAAGACTCTTAGCAACCTTCATTGCAACCCAGAGGAACAAGGCATGTTCTGTCCGAGGAAGATTGGATCTGAAGCCCTGGAGGTGGGCAGGAGGCTCTTTCAGATATTCTTTCCTTAAGGGCTCTGCCGCAGCCTTGGGGATAAGGGCTGCTCCCCAGACACATCATCTATGAATCTTTAGAGCTGTTTCCCTCTCAATAGATAATCACTGTTAGAATTAATGATTCCTCATACTAAACATTGCCTCTATAAATTACTTTAGTTTTAGTTTCACAATTGGACCTAGAGTGACACCACTGCTCTCCAAATCATTATTCTGTATTATTTTGGCATGGCCAGTGAGTAACTCACCACACAAATGCCCCTTCCCAATGCATACTTCTCAGTCTTCTCTAAAACTACCAGTGAAGTTCCCAGTGACTGGATACGCTGAAGCAGAAGGATCACAAGTTCAAAACCAACCTCAGCAACTTTTTTTTTAAATGGCATCTTTTTTTTCTTATAATATTTTTGTTTTGTTTTAGTTATTTATTTTTAGTATTTTTATTTGCTCTTTTTAATTATACATGATAGTAGAACGTATTTTGACATATCATACATACATGGAGTATAACTTCCCATTGTTGCGGTTTTTACATGATGTGGAGTTACACTGTTCATGTATTTATATATGAACATAGGAAAGTTATGTCTGATTCATACTGTCTTTCCTTCTCCCACCCCCCTCTGTTTCCCCATTTACCTGTGTCTAATCCCGAGAACCTCCCCTTATTGTGAGTCAGCCTGCAGCCTCAGTAGCTTAGTGAGGCTAAGCAAGTTAGGAAGACTGTATCAAAAATAAATAAATTTCAAAGCACTGGCAGTATAGCTCCGTGGTACTGTGCCTTTGGATTCAGTTTCCAATATCAAAAATTTCTATTTCTTAATAAAAAGTAAAATTGTATAAGTAAATATTACCTAATATGTTCAAAAGATTAGTCTACCATTCATGTCAGTATGAAACACATGAGATCATCTGAACAGGTAAATGTTGTTGCCCCTGTACACCCAACATAGGAAGCCTATTTAAGAGCTGGAGGAGCACACTTGTTTCCTCTTGGAGTTCTCACAATTTGTCTTGAAAACTGGTTCAAGAATCTTTTACAAAAAAATTATATTTTCCAAGTCTCATAACAAGAAGACTTAGGTAGTCCTTCTAGAACTCTCCTCTAAACCAGCACTTCTCAACTACAGATGATTTTGTCCATCAGTGGAACATTTGGCACTTTCTGGAGGCAAATTAGGCTATTACAACTGGGTAGAGGGTGCGAACTATCTGGCCCAAATGGCAGTAATTATCAGGCTAAGAAATCTCTCAGAATTTGGACTTGCCTGTGCCCATTGCCCATAACACATTACCACACGTCGCTCACATCCTCCTTGGGTGAGGAAGTGGGTACCCATCAGAGGGATGGACTGCTGTGAAATAAAAGCAAAAGGCAAGAATTATATATTTTCAAAGCAATGTCATGACCTGTTTAGCTGACCAGAGGGGTCTGACTTCTAACAAAGAAAAAGCCCATGCTTGCTTATTTATAGTGGTACAGAACAAAGGGGATAGATAGAGATTTCCTTGGGGCAGGAAGGTGGACAGGATGAGAGTGGAGACAAACAGGTTGTTTATCCTTGGCAGGTTATGCCTATTTCCAGTGGCTGTGTTTGAACAGGAGCTTAGAGCCAGGTCAGGATCCCAGCATGATCTGGGATATCTCCAACTAGAGAATTCTACCCAGGAGTCCTGGAAGACTGACTTCCCTGCCTTAATGGCTCCAACATTGTACAGTTTGCATACAGTTCACACATAGCTCCTAACACATAACACAGTTCCGACAGTGGCCAATCTTATTGTCTGCACATTCATCAGAGCCCAGGAATGGAACTTATTTGCACAGGAAATTAGAATTTACTAGAATACTGAGGACTGTCATTATCCTGGCTCTCCCCAGGGGCACTCCTATTATCAGGTCTATTCTCTTCCTCTAAGTCCAAGATTCACTCCTTTTGGCTGAACTCTAGAATTATTGTTCAAACTGAAGTAAGGCAGAAAATCATTCAGTGCTTGAAGCTGACAAACATGAATGTCAATACAAAAGGAGCACCCAGTTTGAAGCAAGAGATGGTGATCAGAAAAAAATGGAAAGAACCAGACACTAAAGGGATGGTTTATAACTAATTATTGTAATTTCTGACTGCAAAATTGATTCATACTGATCACAGATTGTTTTAGTCAGCTTTTTCACTGCTATGACTAAAAGACCCAACCAGCACAACTGTAGAGGAGGAAAAGTTTATTTAAGGGCTCACAATTTCCAAGGTCTTATTTCACAGAAGGCCAGCTCCATTCCTCGAAGCTCATGGCACAAGAGTGTGACACAGGGAAGCAGCTCTCATGTTATCAGAAAGCAGAGAGAAATATTTGCCAGAAACAAATATATACCCCATAGCCACACCCCACTGTCCTTCAGTAATCACTCAGTAATCCCATCAGGTATTAATTCGCTGGCTGGATTAAGGCTATAACCCAATCATTTCTCCTCCAAACCCTCTTGCATTGTCTTACACATGAGCTTTGGGGGGATACCACATCTAGACCATAACACAGACCATTTGAAAATCAGTAATATATAGCCAAGTGCAATGGCACCTGTAATCCCAGCAGCTCAAGAGTCAAGGCAGGAGGATTGCAAATTCAAAGCCAGCCTCAGCAATTTAGTGAGGCCCTAAGTAATTCAGTGAAACTCTGTGTCTAAAGGGCTGGGTATGTGGCTCAGTAGTTGAGTGCCCCTGGGTTCAATCCCCAGTACCCCAAACAAACAAACAAACTTACATGTATGTTAACTACTCAAAGATAATTAGTATGGGTAGCATCAGGAAGATCGACAAATAGGAGTGCTTCAGCTTCATCCTGCCCCATTCATACAAATTCACCCAGCAAATTTCCAAAGACAAGAACATTACCCTGGGAGTGAGCCTAGACAACGTTTCTCAAGAAATGCAGGATTCAAAGGGTAAGTGAAACAGCTTTTCCCATGCTGTCCGTCCCCCAGCTGGAATGAAACCACACATATCCCCCTACACATAAGAGCTTTTACAGTGGAAAATGTGAGGTGGAGGTGGACATTCAGCTTCACTGATATTTTGGGGCTCTTCACAAGAGGCAGGCCCCTCTCTTGCCACCCCCCCCAAAACAATTGGGAGAACTTGCAGAACTGGATTAACTGTAGCAACTGTAAGCAAAAAAAAAGAGCCCACAGCAAAAGATGTGCATATCTTGGTGGTTGGCCTATGCTTTGGCCCAGGGAACACTATAAAATTTTAATATTTACCGGGCAGCTGTAGCAATCCTGGGCATACAGCGGCACTAGTGGTTCAACAGCTGCAGCAGAGAGACCAATCCAGATAGTCTGATGGGACTTTCTGAATTGAATGCCTCTTGGAAAAACTCACAGGACAAAGTTAACTAGGAAAACTGAAATAAATATACATACCTCAAGCATCATATTGTACATAAAAATACATACAATGTTATCCATTTTTTAAAAATTATAAAAATTAAAGGCTCAGCCAACTAAAAATAAAAAAGAAAGCTGGGTGTGATGATGCATGCGTGTAATCCCAGCAGCTCTGGAGTTGAGGCAGGAGGATTGTGAGTTCAAAGCCAGCCTCAGCAATTTAACAAGGTCCTAAGTAAACAACTTAGTGAGACTCTGTCTCTAAATAAAATATTAAAAGGGCTTGGGATGTGACTTAGTGGTTAAGCGACCCCTGGGTTCAATCCCTGCTACACACACACACACACACACACACACACACACACACACACACATATATATATATATATATATATATATATATATATATATATATATATATATATATATATATCACATCCTCACATTTCATGAGCAAACAATTAAAATATAACTTATAGTATGCATAAAGTGTCTCCCCCATGCAAGCCTGTATCCTCTGGTATTAGCCACACACTCAAGATAAAGTTTGATTAGATTTTTGTAATCCTCCCAGGAAGTCTTAGCACATGAGAATGTATCACCCCTCCCCCCGGAAGTTGATGAATAATGTCACTTTTCTGTTAAAAATCGTTGTACCAGTTAGCACTCCTAGCATAGTAACAGTTCCACTTCCCTTTCCAAAGCTGGGCCTTAACAATTACAAGTTTTTACAAAAAATTGCCCCGATGAAATGATGCAGTTTTAAATTGGATCAATTTGCACAGCAATTTATTCTAAGAAATTGTATAGAGGTTCATACACATATGGTTATTCCAAAGTTTTGTTTTTTGTTTGGTTAAAATAACTAACAGGAGACTTTCTTTATCTTCATCAACAGACAGCTAGTTACATATAAATTGTCAGTCATTCCATTCATTGCCTTACAGAGTTAAAAAGAAAAGTACCTGTACAACGCGATGGTCTGGGACTATCTTGAATATGTATTATTTTAAGATATAAACTGAGAACAATTGAATGTATATGGGCTCATATTTGCTTTGAAAATAAGCATTAACCCAGCTCTCCTTTTCATAGTGAGAACATTGTTCCTATAACCTATTCCGAGTTTGCCTGTCCGATTGCAGAAAAATAAATGTACTAGTCGTCTACTGCTCTGATTCTGCAGTGCCCAACAGTCAATCAATCTTATTGTCAGATCAGAACAAAAACACAGTCCCAGCCCGGAAGCTTGAAGGAGTCTCTGCTTTGGTGGCAAACAGCTGGGAGTGTGCTGGACCTGACTAAGCAGGGCCGACTTCTCCGCCCCAGCTCGCCTGATCCAGCTTCCAGGCTCGAAATGAGCACTTTCTCCTCGTCCACCTCCCCCCCCCCCAGTACAGCAGAGGTTACCCGACAAGACGTCACCACTACACACAAAACTCCTGTGCTTTTTTAAACACACGTTTAAAATGAAGGGGAAAAAAAGCAGCAAAACTCGATTGGAAAAAAGTTGCAAAACATGTTTTTGATAAAACCATTTTCTATGGAAAGAAAAGGGGGGAGACTTGAAACTCGGGTGTAGAAACCTAGGGAAAGCGGCCTCTGTCCGTTAAATAAAAAGTCTGAAATTTATCACCAAACCTCTGCAACAAAGGCAGGAGAAGCCTCGGGAAGCTCCGCTCCGCGACCTGCCCCGCCCTCAGCAGGCCTCCCAGACCTGCGACCGGCCCCGCACCCTGCTCCCGCCCCTGTCCTGCGCACCAAGGGTCTACGTGCCAGCCCGCCTCACCTCACCCCGCCCTGTCAAGCTCCCCGACCCGCGCGCGGTCCACGCGCCTCACCTCCGCCCGCCCTTGTCCCGGGCGCGGTCCCCGCGCCTCACCTTGCCCCGCCCCTGTCCCGTGCGCGGTCCTCGGGCCTCACCTCGGCCTGCCCCTCTCCCTCGCACAGAAGGATTACGCGCCCCGTTCTGCGCGTGGCCCGCACACCTCGGCACCCTCTTGCGCTCTGTCTAGTCCAGATATGGATGTGGGTACCCTCACCTGGCTCTTTTCTGTCAGCACCGGTGAGTTCCCACATTACAATTTAAGGGGTGTGGCAGAGGATCACTGGGACAGGGTTCCAGTCCAGACACCAGATCACGGGACTGAGCCTGGGTCCCTCCCCAGGCCCCTCCACCGCCCCCCGCGGGGTCAGTCCCACCTGGTGCAAGTGCCTGGCTCTTCTCCTGAGGCCCTCGAGAGGAGCGAGAAAGAAAAGAAATAGTAAGGGCAGGAGGTGGGAGAGACAATAGGGAAGGAGACCACAGGCTGGCAGTCTCTGGTGACATCTCGCAGCCAGGAAGCGGAGCCAGAGCCACAACCCCCAGGACCAGGTGTGGTCGTGCACAGGGGTGTGATCCCCCCAGGGTCAGGACAACAGACACTCCCAGACCCAGCTCTGCTCTACAGACTTTGACCCACTGCAAACCCTCAGCATCCCAAGGCTGTTGACTCTTGAACTTCCCACCACACTTTGCCTGGGGATCTCAGCACATGCGCCCACAGAGCCTCACCAGCCAACAGCCACAATCACTTTTCTGTGATTCAGTGAGCCACCACCCAGCTCATCTCCCTTCACTCCTTTTCTCATCTAGCCACGTCCCATCCAGGGCCTCCCTAGTTCCCTTCCTCCTAGGGACCCTAACCTCCACCAGGACCACCTGGCACCATATGCCTCTGCCTGAGGACATACCCTGCAAACATCCCCCACCTCACCCAAGATCCTAAAGCAAGAGCAGGGGCCCCATTTCTCTAATGACCCTGGTGATGTTATACAGCTGGGGGTCTTCCTAAAAACTGAGGCAGCTGGAAGACCCCCATCTTCAAACCCTGATTCTTTTGATCAACTCAGAAAGGTTTCAGACATTGCTCAAAGTAGGAAAAGGGACATTCTCAAGGGAGAGAGTGGGTCCTCTCAGAGGGGAGAGACAAAGAGCACTCTCCTGTGCTCCAGTTCTTTCTTTGGGGGGTGGGGGCAGGAAAGTTTCCAGAGAGTCCCACCAGGCCGACCTCTTGGCTCTTGACTGACAGCAGGGTGACATCAGAATTTCAAGTCTGCTTTGCCATGACAACTCTGTCACCTTGGCCCATGCTGACTGGTTCTATCTGGATTCTTAATCATTTTTACAGGTTTTATGGTTAGGAGGAATTATCTTTATCTTCCAGAATCTGGTCTGTGAAGGGACACATAACTTGGGTTATTCTTGTCAATGTTACTTCCTGCCTGAATTTCCTTGTAGATAATAGTTTGCTGAAGAATAAGACATATTCTTTCCACTTTGGTTAGTCAGGGCTGCAGGTAAATTGGTTTTTGGCAAAGAAAGCATGTGGGGGTGAAGAAAGCATGTGGGAATCAGCACAGTGGGACATTTCATAGAATTATTCTCTAAACGTGTGTTCCCACCCTCCTCATCTGTCTGTCCCCTAACAGTAATGGTACATCTATACATTTCTGTAGTAGCATCTATAGACTTCTGACCTTGGATCCTAGCCTCATCTAACTCTTGAGGATCCAGCATCATATAAGGGTATGAAGTAGGCACAAGTTGTTTACTTTCTCCATAAAGGCAGATAGTAAGGGGTGGCAGGCCTCTGCAGGCCACACTATAACTGTCTCTATATGAAGTACTCATGAGAGCAACTGAAGACTACATGCCAATGAATGGGGCACTGGCATAGTTTTCTATGCCCTAGTTTTCTCACCCTAGATTAGGGTATCTCCTGTGTCTCCAGTGTTGGTGCCCATCCTTATGCTGTCTTTCCCAAGTGATTCTGCAGATGCATATTTTATGCTCCTGTGGCTTCAGATGGTCTGGTGTTTAGGAGGGGTTCCTGTAGATTGAGGCCTACTGTACCCCCACCCACACTCACACCCTTTGCTGCCCAGTGGATTCTTCGGTTCATGTGGATTATAGGGTACACTTTCTAAAGCCACAGGTGTGAGCTCAAGGTGAAGTGATACACTTAGTAGAGGACAAATGTGTGTTCTCCAGGATGGGATACTATTTTAAACATATTGGTCTGGGGAAAGTAGTGTCAGAAGATTGTACTTGACCCTCTCTACTAGGGTATCCCTGACTCCACAGGTGACTCACTAAGTCCATGGATGATTCATTTCAGTTACAAATTCAGAGAATTTGAAATAACCATTGAATGGATCTGTGGCCCCAGACATCTAGAAGAAGAACCTGGGACAGGTCCATTCCTGGCCCCATGTGAACCTTGTCAGAACCAGGGGGCCATCATGATGCTTCTTGAGACAGGGTCTCCCTATGTTGCTTAGGCAGATGAACTTCTAGTCCTCCTGACTCAGGCTTTTGGTACCTGGAATTACAGACACATGCTACCATAACAGGATCAACTTTTAAAAATTTTTGTTATATACATTTTTAATGGTTGATTTTTTTGCCCATTTCATTAAACTCTTATTACAATATGATCATTTCTGTGTTTTTGTTTCTGATATGAGTGAGACATGATCTTTTTGTTACCTGCTCCCCATTCTTGGTATCTATTCCATTGTTGTGTAAGTGATCAATATTTATTAATATTACTTATTAATATTGAGTTGATTTAACAGTTTAGTAACAATGATCATGCAGAAGTATAGAAAAGATGTTCTTATATTAAAAAATAAACAGTATTTCTTAGTGAGATAAGAAATATTAGGATTCTAGTCAACTAGATCAAGAAGGTCATGGAGAGAGTGAATGTCCATTTTAGATTTTCCCTTGCCATTTTGTATAAATTTATTTAGGCTGTAATTCTCTCATTAGCCTGTAAAGGAAGTAGCATTCTCATTTTAGAACTGGGAAGATTAGAGTATTTATGTAAATGTTGAAGTTATTGTTGTAATTGTAGGGCTAGGTTTTGATCTAAACCTTCTACTTTGATCTCCTGCTGCTTCCCCTTTGCTTGTCAGACTTAAGTTCCCACAGTCCTTTCTGTGCCTTGAATAAGACAAACTGTTTCCTACTTGGAACCTTTGTTGTTGCTCCAGCCTGTTCTCTAATACCTGGGAAGCCCTTATGCTAGAGCCACTTGTGGATGATTCCTCTCATCTCAGGTCTTGGCTCAAATGTCTTCTTATAGTATAGTTTTGAAAGGCACCCTGTCTACCTTAGCTACTCCACCAAGTTCTCTCTGCTTTTACACAGCATCCTGTTTGTATCCTTCATACCACTAATCAATCTTACATTATCTTGTTTATTTGTTGGCATATTTATTGTCTACTTTTCCTTAGTAAGGTCTAAGGTCCAGATATGAGTTCTTGATAACTGTGTGTATCTTTAGCACCTAAAACAGTGATTGGAACATTGTGAGTACTCGGTATGCATTTATTGAGATGAAGAAAGAGATAAAGGATGAGGAAGAGCTAAAGGGAGAGAGAATAAGAGTGAGTAATGAGAATCTAGGTACAAGTTTCCAACTTATTTCTCACTGGATGATTGACTCCTATTGGAATAAGTTATGTAATTACAACCTGTTCTTTTTGAATTTCCTTATTTAGGAATCCAATATGCCATACTCCTTTTAACTCAAATCTGCAAGACTCCAAAATTAAAGTCTGAGTAATTAGAGTAAAAACCATGGGTTGCACAATTAATAATGCTAAATATTCACCTTGAAATAATTGCAGGTAGTCACTAGGAACCCATAAATTGGGGAATGAAACAATAAATTTCATAAAATACTTTTCCAGATACAGATAGAATTGTAGAACATCTGTCTGTAGGCTTACATGCCAGAAAGTAATCAACCAGGACACAAGAGGTGATAGCATTATGTTGTTTGATGACTTCCCTGAGGAGAAAGTCTGCTGTGTGTGTGTGTGTGTGTATGTGTATGTGTGTGTACACACGTGTAAAAAATATATATATATATGCATGTATATATGTATTTACACATATACAATAAATTTCATCATAAAAGGAATATTAGAATTATAACCTTGCTTCTACAAACCTTACCAGTGTGATAAGTATTGAGGAAAATCTACTGAGGATAAAGAATAAGATGTGATTATCTATTTCTCTTTAATTAGTCATCTTCAGTATCAATCTTTTAATTAAAATACTTCAGGAGAAGAGGTATTCTCTTTCACTGGTACCTCATATCACCTAGGACCTTGTACATTGGAGAACTATTTTATGGTTCATTTTCTATGAGGGCTCTGAGACTTTCCTTGGAGATCTTACAGTACTCTGAAAATACTGGTACCTGCAGTCCTCAATGGACATTTTTATTTTGCTATGACATTCAGTAGTCAATTGCAGAGTCTTGAAATGATAGTGAAGCTCGGAATTTAAAATACATATATTAATGTGTGGTTAATACACTATAAAATATGATTAAAAGTATCAATTTAAGATATAACATATAAGACTAACTAATATATAAGTCTAAGATTATGATATAAGTCTAATGTTGGTCTATGTATTTTTTCTAGTCCTAAAGAATATTCTCACATATAATAAAGAATTTCCATTTGATGTTCAGCCTGTCCCATTAAGGTAAATAAATAAGCATCCATATTTTATCTTCTGATTTTATTATCTATTTTATGCCTGTTTTTCAAATATTTCTGTATTTTTTCCCTATCAAATTTGGTATTGGTGATATGGCTGATACCATTGGTAGCAATGAGATGATTGACATTGACATTTATATCAACATTAACCTAATAATCAGCATCTTATCTGGGAAGTTAGTGGCTATGAGGGTTAGCTGGTGTATTAAGTGGAGTAGCTCACTAATTTTTCTGTCCTTTTTTATATAGGAGAATTTCAGCCCCTGGTGAGGAAGAGCATTTGGAATTTGAAGAAGATGAAGAAGAAGGTGGTGCTGGAGCAGGGTCTCCTGATTCTTTTCCTGCTAGAGTGCCTGGTGGGTACAAAAAAATGTACATTATATAATTCAAGGTCAGGTGTTTGGAACTTACTTTTGTACTTGTTAGTGGTGGGTAAAACATCTCCAGGTTTTCCAATCTTAAGCAAATTATCATGGCCATTCTGATAGCAGTAGCTAATGGTTTATTGTGAAAGTATCTTACTATTTTTGTCAGGGATCCTCAAAACATCCCGTGTTTAGTGATTGGCTAGGAAGACCCACAGGACTCAGCATATAGCTGTACTCACAGTTGTATTCTGAGTCATTACAACAAGAAAACACAAGAACAAAATCAGCAAAGGGTAAAAGCACACAGGCAAATTCCAGAGGAAACCAAACTTCTAAGAGTCCTCTCCCAGCAGAGTCAAATATGTACTTGATTCTCTCAACATTATTTCACACCTGTAAAATGAAAAATATTGTCTATTGGGGAAACACTGTAGAGATTCAGTGCACAAGACACTTATTGGGGTTAGCATGAACCAAAACTACAGACTCCAGGAAGAAAGCAAGTGTTCAGCACAAACCATATTGTTTGCATGGACGGTTTAGGCACAGTGATCTTCTTAACAGGGCATGATGGGAATCCTGCTGAATTCCAGGTTCCCAGATGCTAGCCATGGACCAACATTGTAAGTAGGCTTTCTAGAGTAACTGTTTGCTATGTTAATTCTTTTCTTTATATATCTAGCTGTTCTTTAAATAATCATATATGATTGTGAAACCTGGACCTGGAGGAACAGATATTATACAGTTGCCCTTAACAGGGAAATAAAGAATACATAGCAAGTTCTTTTTATTTGTGGAAGATCTTGACAAGGTTGTAAAATACCCTAGTCAAGCACCCTGAGTGAATTTTTTGCCTCTTCCACTTCTATAATTTCTTCTGTTCTTATACAGTGCACAGTTTTTACTTCTGATGAACTAGTTCACTTTTTGGAAGTGTGGAAATAACACTGTACTATTGTGATGCATTTTTTATGCTTTATGGTAGAATTAAATATAATATACATATCATCCAGAAAACTTCATAATTAAAGTCATATTCCAGTAATTTAAATACTCTTTGGTAGAAGACGTTTGAAATATAAACAGTATAGGCTTAGACAAACAAGATACCTGCGCTTTTAAGTCTAACATCTGCCAATCAGTAGTTAAGTGACTGTACTTTTTTCTTTATAAAAGGAGATGTTGACAATGCCTAATTCATAGGGTTACAATGAAAATTAAGGCACCACATACAAAGCATTTGGCATGATACTTTTCATTTGCTGGGGTAGTGGTGGCTACTGTATTTTCATTATCACTTCTAAATGGTGCTAACAGTCCTACACCATAGGGTTATTGGAAAAATTACAGTCACTATAAAATGTTATTGTTAGTGTTTCTTTGATACAAGGTAATTATTTCCAATCTGCTTGTCCTTATGAAGAAAGAGCTATATTTTACTTGTCATATTTGTAGGAAATTTCAAAATTGCTGAGATGATGAGGTAAATAAATTTGCTAAAATTTTTCTGTATTTTTTATTTCCTTTTCAAACCACATGCTGTACTTGAAATAGATTCCAGTTCTATAAGTTTCTGGTTTGATTATTTGTTCACTAGCTATACTTCTGTAGCAAACAAGATCCTTGAAGCAGATGATGTAAGTCATGAAATGGACAGATTAAGGACTTTATGGGTTTCAGGTTGCTGAGTTGAAAAGAAACTCTGTAAATTAAGTCTATTTGCTATGAAAGATTAAGCCCAAAGTAATTAGATTTTTGTATTCTGATATAGCATTTTGGTATTTTATTTCAGAGATACAGAAAGCTCACTAAACCTTTCTATTCCCTGAATTATTTTCCTCAAAGTAAGAAAGAGTACATATAGTTCAATTGGCTATATTTGATTTTCGATCATATTTTCCAAGGCCTGTGTCATTATAAAATTAAAAATGTCATTGAAGGACAATTTGACCTTTAACTTAATTGTAGAATGGGGAAAATTGTTATACTGTGGACATCGAAGATTTCATTCATGATAAGGCTGTTGTGTCTATATTATCATGGCAGGGTGCTCCTAAGAATTATAACATTTTTATTATCTTTATTTTATGTAATTTATATAATTGTAAGTTTGTTGTATTTTTTTTTTTTTGGTACTGAGGATTTAACACAGGGGTACTTTACCAGTGAGCCACATCCTCAGCCCTTTTTATTTTTCATTTTGAGACAGGATTTCACTTAGTTGCTGAGGGCCTCACTGAGTTGCTGAGATTAGTCTTAAACTTTGGATCCTCCTGCCTCAGCCTCCCAAGTCACATGGATTACAGGCTTGTGCCATAGCATCTAGCTTATTATGATCTTTTGAAAAAATATTGATTAAGGTGTCCCTTACATATATAAAAGGCATCTTTTTTTAGTGTGCAGCTTTATGAGTTTTGACAAACACACATGCTAAACACTACTACTGTTAAGCTAATGAGATGAAGTATAATATATGACTGTGGTATGACCAAGAGTAGTTTATTCCCATTTAAAATTAAAAATGAATTTTTATCCAACCTTTCTTGAAAAGAATAAAAAATTGTTAAACCTTTCTTTGACATTAATATCATTTTCAAAGCCTTCAATTCTCATAAGACAAACAGTAACTTTTGTGTACTGCTTTAAACACTAACTGGCTTAAGTACAAATAGAAGTTTAATTTTCTTAAGGTAATCTCAGTAGATTTCATTTAAATAGAGGATATAAATTTATAACCTATTATTTATTACCTGAAAACTTATTTATCATGTTGAATATTAAAGCTTCTAAATGATAAACCAAAGTAATACAAATAAAAAAATAGCTGATCAGGATTATATGCTTATAATCCTAGCTACTTAAGAAATTGAGGCAGGAGGATTGCAAATATGAGGCCAGTGGGGGCAACTTAGAGAGACTTTGTCTCAAAATAGAAAGAACTAGGGATGTAGCTCAGTGGTAGGGTGCTTGCCTCACCTGTGTGAAGCCCTACATTTGTTTCCTAGTACCACATGCACAAATAGCCATGACACAATTTTAGACAAAATTTAAAAAAACATTTCTGAGTGACCTAAACATAAGCCTAGCAATCTCAAAATTATTCTAGATTTGTATTGGTTATTCATCTTTTATATAGTCTTAGATATGTACAAAAACTGTTTTTTGAAACTCAAAATGAAGAGTGAATCTTACTTCTTTAATATCAAGCCTGTACTTGTTTCTTTCCTGCATAAATATTCAATTCTGAGTTGAACTTGAGAGTTAAGCAAATATGGATTTCATTTTCAGCTAAAGTGCAGTGTTTTTCTTACTCATGCATATAGGAAGTTGAAAACTGCAACAAAATATTCATTGCTGTTCCATGAATATTAGGGCATCCTTATTTCACAGAATTTCAGAATATATTTAGGGTTAAGCAGTAAATACCACCAAAGTGTGCAGTTAAACTCTGGCTCTCTGTGCACTTCCTTTCTCTCAAAGTCTCAAATTCTCAGACTGAGCCGAACAGTCACAGCCAGAGTCCCTCATCCAGTCATGTACTTATATTGAAAGGAAAGGAAAATACCATTCAATGTTATCTGGAAGTTCTCCTAGCTATTTTTCAATAGTTTTAAGGCTTGTTAATATTCTATTACTCTCAAGCAGTTTTGGAAACATTTTAAGATTTCTTTTTTATAATTTCTCTTGTTTGTTTGTAGTACTGGGGATTGAAGTCTGGGGTGCTCTACCACATAGCTACATCCCCAGCTCTTTGACTTATTTTTTTTTTTATTTTGAAACAGGGTTTTGCTAAGTTGCCCAGGCTGGCCTCTCCTGCCTTAACTTGCCAAGTTCCTGGGATTACAGGCATGCACTACTAAGTCTGGCTAAGTTTTTTTTTAATCCATGAATCTTGTCACTTGAAGTCAAAAGGTTTTCTCCAGAGCTTTGCAGAAATTGATTTATAGGAAATGTCTATTGAGTATGCTCTTCATCAAGGCTCTAAGCAACATCTGGCCTGCTTTGTCTTGAAAGTCCTCTGGCCACTCAAATTTTTAACCCAACACCTGTAGTAACTCTTCCTTGCATGCTAAATGGCATCTGTGTATGAAGCATATACCCACTGATTCATCTTAGGTTTTCTGAGAGTATTTATTATTTTTTTCCAGATATGATGGTTACACTTAAGAATTCAGCCATTATCCAAATCACATATTTCTGAACACAGAAATATACATATTTCTAGTACCAATCAATAAAGAAAATAAAAACAAGAATATATTCATATAACTTATATACAAACAACTTTAATCAGGTATAATTTTTCACAGACCTAGAAATATTATTATTTGAATGCTAAAGACCCCTAAGATTTTTATCAAACTTTTAATATAATTTCAAAGTGAACAAACTTCTTATGATTTTACTCTTTATCTTGAAAGGTTGGACCAGTTTCTCAACTACTAATCAGTTACCAACCAAAAGAAATTGTGCATGTGTTTTCATATTTTCACACAATTTGTATGTGTGTACAAATTGCAGATGTGCAGTACAAATTGCAAAATTTTTCTCTTGCTAGATTTTTAAGACCCATTTCATGTTTTGTGCCATTTACAAAATGTTATGACCAAATAATGATTTGATAATACCATTATTTTAAATTATGTTAAAATTATCCCAAAATAATAGAAAATATTATTTTATATATATCATTTTTATTGGATTCTAAAATTACAAAGAAATGTGCACTTAAAAAATGTGTGTGACAGACTTTGAATTGGTAGTATCAAACATCTGAATTTAATTACAAGTATGATAAATCTAAAACAAAGAAGACATAAATATATAATCACACACATATGATAATGCTTAGTTTACATTTTAGATATCAGGTTCATCTCTGTCCTAAAAGTATGGACAACAAATTTTGTACTCCTTATTCATGACATTTAATTTACCAAGCACCAAGGCAAAATGAAGACTGACTCACCTCTTATTGAAGTAAATGCCTGTGACAAACATTTGTACAATATCATGTAAAAAGCAAATTCAAATCAGTGTTTTAAAAAATATAATCTTTGGTAATTTTCCTCTTTTAATGTTCTGACCTAGACAATGATGTACTATTTTGGAACAAAGACTGTCATGCCATTTCCAATTTTGGACTAGAAATTGTCCTTATAGTATGATATGAGATATAAACAATAGAAATTTTTAAAAAGCAAAAATAAAAAAGTTGAAAGAAAAGAATGACTTCCTCTTCTGCATGTGAGGACAGGGTCTTAAGGATCCCATTGACCTTCATATCCATGTCACTCCAGACTCATCCTCAGGCTGGTGGTCCTTTCATTGTCTGATTCTCCATGATCTCTATGGCCATCCTACTTGATACTTAGACCTTCATTTTTCTCAGCATCCTCTTGGAACAAAGAAGTTATGGGCTGGGGGTGGGGGGCTTCAGATGTTCTCCCATTGTTTTTCTGTACCTGTTGCAGGTAGAGTGGTGCTTCATTGCTTGGTCTGTGTCAGTGCTGTGGGGTGCCCAGCAGAGGCAGAGGCCTTACTTGCACAATTCCCTTTCCTCTCCACAGTGGCAGTGGCTAGGTCAGACGCTTTTATGCTAACATTCTTGGCTAGGTCAGACGCTTTTACACAGTTTTTAAACATTCTTGAGGGAACTTGTCTATGTTTAACAAACAGCCATTTGGGGGATCCATAGCTACCTTCACAAATTGTTTTCCACAGATGAAGCACAATGAAATAGAACAACTTGAGTTTTTACCCAAGTACCACCTGTTAATAAACAGTTTCCATCAACAAGATGGACTTTTTGGTATCCCCTATTACAGTAGTGTGGTAAAATGGTTCCAAACCTTCTAATTCATTGTCATTACTTTATCAGAGTTGTCTTTAGGTTTAGGCTTAGAATCTTCCTCTCGCAGAAAATCACACTGAATTGAGTAATTCCTTCCAACTCTTTTTGACACCAGTGAGAGCATGCTTGCTCTGGTTGGTGCATAAGAGGTGGTTGGGGGCAGATAAGTCAGAAAAATACATGCTTTCTGTGTTCAGTACAACTTGGGGCTCACCAGCTACCAATGGCTTCCTTTGTCTTGCAGTAAAAACTGAAAGTGGAATTAACCAAATGAACACAGTCCTGCTGCTCACTGCTATATGAGTGTTAAAGACCTATCATATTGCTATCTGGGCTGCTCAGTCTCTGTCCATTCCTGTGAATGTGCATTGCCCAGTGTACAAAGTTCAAATCTTACTCTTTTTTAATCACTCCCTTACTTGGAGTTCTTAGTGACAGCTCAATAACATCCATGGGATGTTATTGAAAACTTGGTTTGGACAGCTGTAGCCATTTAGAGTTTTCCATATTTAAAAGTATGAGGCATAAATAGTGGCCTCACAAAAATGTCTATATTCTAATCCTGGGAACCTGTGACTGTTATGTTTACATGGCAAAAGGAACTTTGCAGAAGCTTGAGATGGGGAGGTTCTCCTGCAGTTCTTTTTAAGGCTTTAGGGACAATTAAAATAAAGATGTTAAAATGAGACATGATGGTTAAAAGCATGGACTCTGTAGCCAAACTTCTGTGTGATTATGGATAATTTGTTTTTCTATGCCTCACTTTTCACCTCTGAAAAATAGAACTAAACTATTGTTGTGAGGATTAGATGAGAGGATTAGGATAGTATGTGGCACATCACAAATACTCACAAGTGTTAGCTATTTCTTATTTACATAGCAATTCCATGTGGAAGAACATTTCTTCTGATCTTTGCTCTAGATCTGAGAGCAGATGATCTAGCTGGAATAGCACAGTTTACACTGGATTGTGTGTAGTGATTTCTTTCTTATCCTTGTTAGTCTTCGAATTTTATGAATGTAGTTGACTTGTTCTCATATTACACTATGTAATTGGATATGTTAATTCTTCACTTAGAAATCTTCCTTTTAATGCATTGGCTCAATTTACAACTATCATGGTTTTATCTTTGATGCAAAAACATGCATATAGATGGTATGGTATTATTTTAGCATTTGATCTTCTTTTATGTTTATTATTTCTTCACTCATTGATATAGATTCTCTAGCCATTTGTTTACTAGAGCATGATAACCTCTAGAACTGGAAATTCAGTCATTCATTCAATAAAATATTTCTTCAACAAAGATCTGTTTATTCCTTGTGCATACTACAAAAGGAACAGTTCCCACACCTTTCAGGATGCTTATTGTGTAGTCAGCAAGACAGAGCCAAAAGCACATGATTATGATTAGAGATGTGCACCAATGTCATAGGTTGGCAAAAAAGAAGGGCTGAGGGAGTTCAATAAATCTAGCCAGATTTAGGACTCACTGAGTATGTAGGAGTTGACCATGCAGAGAGAGAGAGCACATCATAGACCATTCTGAAACACCTTAAATAGGCACCTTTCTATGTAATCTATGATCTTAATTACACTCAGCTTCCTTCATCATGGAACACAATGTTTGACATTCTACCTTGAATTAAACAAGAAATTCAGACTTGAAATCACTGCCTCCATATTAAATTATTCGAAGCATAATGATTACATTAAACCTTACTGTGTAGTCTCAGGCAAAAAGATTGTTGGTAAGGAATGTAGCATCAGCCCTACCATTTCAACTGAAAGACCTAGATGATGACAGGTTATAAAATTGACTCACCCCAAAGTAACAACAAGTTTAATATCAACTTGGAAAAAAATAATCTTAACATCAAAAAGACTTTGAAAGTTGTAAAGCAATCATCTTTTGAATGTCAAAAAAGGTAGTAAAGAGGTAATACATAAAAGAAGTAACATTCTTGGGGGTTTTGGGGGGTGGGGTGGGGTGGGTTCTTTTTTTGTCTTTTTTAGAACTGGGGTTTGAATCCAGTATTTTGCAAATGCAAGGCAGACACTTTGCCACTGAGCTACATCCCAACCCAACATTCTTAATATATAAAGAAAAATTTTAATTGTAATAACCAAAGCAGAATACATGAGAGGAACAGACAATATGAGCGAGCGCACGAGCGTGCACACACACACACACACACACACACACACACACATTTAAAAAACATCCGTTAAACATAAAAAGATACTCAACTTTATTTTTAATAAAAAACAGAAATTAAAGCTACTGTTGGTGAGTCTTAGGGGAAATAGGTACTTATTAATCACTGGTGGGAACAGAAAAATGGTGAGGTTCCTTTGGAGGGGAATTGAGCATTCTCTAACAACATATAAGTACATATTTTTTCCTTAGCAATCCCATTCCTGAGAATTTACTCTGAAGATGCACCCCCAAAATACAGGAAAAAGAGGAGGAAACATTTGCATATACACAAGATTCTCTGTTTAGGTGTTTTTTATAATGATAAAAAGTTAGAAATAAAGTAACTGCCATATGAAGATTGACTGAATAAACATAGGATGCTGTAGAAAATAATTCAGAAAATCTCCATGAACTAATGAGTGATTTTTCAAATTATTGTTAGCAGAATTTATCAAGGTAGTTCACATTAGCAGATTAAGGGGAAAGATTTCATAAAGTTGTCAACAATGCAGAAAAAGTTTTCAGTTAAGTTTGAAATACAGCCTTGATTTTAAACAATTCTTGTCAAAGAACAGAAAAACATCCTTAACCTGATAAAACATGGCTACATGACATTTACAGCCCAAAATCGTTTAATCATGAATTTGAACAAAACAAGAGTGTCTATTACTTCTTTTCATCAGCATTGTTTTGGAAGCTCTAGCTACTGCACTAGGACAAGAAAATGAAATATAAAAGGGGGGATGTTCTTTATTTGCACATTTATGAATATATAGAGAATATATGCAAAAAAACTATTCATAACTCATTAATAAGATAATGTGGTTCCTGGATAGAAAATCTGTACAGACAAATCAATTTTATCTCAAACAAGTAATAGTTGCTTAGAAAATGAACTATTATAATATTTATAGTAGTATTAAATAATATCAAGGACCTTATTATAAATTCAACAAAAGAAATATAAGAATTTTATGTAGAAAATAAACCTTTATTGAAAGAAATAAAAGAATATCAAAAAGAAAATGGAAACTGGAGCAATCTTGAAATTAGGGAAAAAGATGGAAGAGTGACTTAATAATTGTTATGGATGGTGAGATGTTGAATTGTACATTCTCTTTTACTTTTTTCATTTCTCTCAATTGAATTGTTTATGAGAATGCATTTTAGAAAAACAGTGAAGTCATTATTCTTTTTTTCATTTGTTCATTAGATTCATTTGGACTAATTATAAATGCATGGGATATAATTTGCTTCAATTCAGTCCCTTCACCCTCCCCATGCTCCCTCCCACTGTTCCCTTTCATCTACTTTACTGATCTATTTATTTACATTTTTTAAAATTAGTATGTTATAGATGTTCAAAATGATGAGTTTCATTGTAGTATATTCACATATGTGCATTGAAAAGTTAATTTGGTTTCATTCCACAGTTTTTCCCTACCCACTCCCCATTCCCTTTTTTTTCTTTTATTGATTTTATTTTTTTTTAAATACACGACAATGGAGTGTATTACAATTCTTATTACACATATAGAGCACATTTTTTTATCTTTGTATAAAGTATGTTCATGCCAATTCACGTTATACATATACTTTTTTTTTTGCATTACAATTCTTATTACACATATATACCACAATTTTTCATATCTCTGTTTGTATATAAAGTAGGTTGACATCCAATATGTGTCTTCAGACATGTACTTTGGATAATGATGTCCATCACATTCATTCCACATTCATTAGGAGGCTAATCCCCTGCCTCCTCCCTTTCCCTCACTCCCCTCTTCCCTATCTAAAATCCATCTATTCATCCCATTTTCCTCTTCCCTACCCTATTATGAGTCAGCCTCCTTATATCAGAGAAAACATTTGGCATTTGTTTTTTGGGGATTGACTAACTTCACTTAGCGTTATCTTCTCCAATGCCATCCATTTACCTGCAAATGCCATAATTTTATTCTCTTTAAAAAACGTTCATAGTGTATATATGCCACATTTTTAAAAATCCATTCATCCACTGAAGGGCATGTAGGTTGGCTCCACAGTTTAGCTATTGTGAATTGTGCTGCTATAAACATTGATGTGGCTGTGTCCCTGTAGTATGTTGTTTTTAAGTCCTTTGGGTATAGTCCAAGGAGAGGAATAGCTTGGTCAAATGGTGGTTCCATTCCCAGATTTCCAAGGAATCTCCATACTGCTTTCCAGATTGGCTGCACCAATTTGCAGTCCCACCAGCAATGTATGAGTGTACCTTTTTCCCCACATCCTCTCCAATACTTATTGTTGTTTGTCTTCATAATAGCTGCCATTCTGACTGGAGTTGTATCTTAGTTTTGATTTGCATTTCTCTGATTGCTAGAGATGTTGAAATTTTTTTCATATATTTGTTGATTGATTGTATATCCTCTTCTGAGAAGTGTTTGTTCAAGTCCTTGGCCCATTTTTTGATTGGGTTACTTGTTTTTTCAGTGCTTAGCTTTTTGAGTTCTTTATATACCCTAGAGATTAGTGCTCTATCTGATGTGTGAGGGGTAAAAATTTTCTCCCAGATGTAGGCTCTCTGTTCACCTCACGGATTATTTTCTTTTGCTGAGAAAAAAAACTTTTTAGTTTGAATCCATCCCATTTATTGATTCCTGGTTTTAATTCTTGTGCCATAGGAGTCTTATTAAGGAAGTTGGGGCCTAACCCACATGATGAAGATTAGGGCCTACTTTTTTCTTCTGTTAGACGAAGAGTCTCTGGCTTAATTTTTAGGTCCTTGATCCATTTTGAGTTAAGTTTTGTGCATGGTGAGATTTATGAGTTTAATTCCATTTTGTTGCATATGGATTTCCAGTTTTCCCAGCACCATTTGTTGAAAATGCTATCTTTTCTCCAGTGCATGTTTTTGGCACCTTAGTCTAAAATAAGATGATTGTAATTTTGTGGGTTAGTCTCTGTGTCCTCTATTCTGTACCATTGGTCTACCAGTCTGTTTTAGTGCCAAAACCAAGCTGTTTTTGTTACTATTGCTCTGTAGTATAGTTTAGGGTCTCATATAGCGATACTCCCTGCTTCACTCTTCCTGCTAAGGATTTCTTTAGCTATTCTTGGTCTCTTATTTATCCAGATGAATTTCATGATTGCCTTTTCTATTTCTATGAGGAATGCCATTGAGATTTTGATTGGAATTGCATTAAATCTATATAGTGCTTTTGGTAGTTTGGTCATTTTGATAATATTAATTCTGCCTATCCAAGAGCAAGGTAGATCTTTCCAGAAATAGTAAATGAATTCAGCAAAGGAGCAGGATATAAATCAACACCCATAAATCAAAGGCATTTCTGTATATCAGTGACAAAGCCTCTGAGAAGGAAATGAGGAAAACTACTCCATTCACAATAACCTCAAAAAAATGATACTTGAGAATCAATTAAAGAAGTCAAAGATCTATACAATAAAAACTACAGAACCCTAAAGAGAGAAATCAAAGAAGATCTTAAAAGATGGAAAGATCTACACATTCCCTTCTTAAAAGGAGAAAGGGAGGAGGAGGGAGGGAGAGGGGGAAGTTGGGCAGGGTCAGATCAGAATATGATAACCCAAAGGGTGGGGTTTGGCCTGCTGAGAACTTCTAACTGAAGGAGATTGGAATCTCAAAAGCAAGCTCAGCAGCAAAGCCTTTGCTCTCCTCCTGCCCTCCTGTCCGTTCACCCTTCTCTCCCAAAGCCAGTCATAAAACCTAGAAAGTGCTCGCTCTCTCTCTCTCTCTCTCTCTCTCTCTCTCTCTCTCTCTCTCTTTCTCTCTCCCTCTCTCTCTCTCCCTCTCTCTTTCCTTCCTTCCCTGCTATTCCCTTCCTGTCCCCCTACCCTCCCTTCCCCCCTCTCTTAAAAACCCTCATTCCAGACAGGACCTGCCTTAGGTCCAGAAGGAAAGAAGGCTATACAGAGAGGCCAAGAAGAATCTGACCAGACAGGGCTTGCTGGGACCCTGGCAGCCTTTTACCATTAGCTCACACCCCCTTTTCCAGTCATTTCTACATAGCCATCCATTCTTCAGGGAACATAAACATAAAAACAGGAGTTTTCCCTGGATCTCTAGGTCTTTATTTCTGAAGGCTTTTAGGTCAAATAAAATTCTATTAAATAATTGTAATGATTTTTAAAATGTAAAGATATATACTAGTTCATAAATTAGAAGAAGCAGTTTATAAAGATAGACTCTTTCTGAAACTCATCTGAATTTTTATTGCAGCTATAGAATGAAGATACTGTATTAGTGGTAAGAGGATAAACAGTCCGGTAAGACAGAATAGAAAACTCAGAAAGTGATTGCCACATGATTTATGATTGAAGTGGGACTGCAGATCAGTGGTGGAAAATGTCAGTCTTTTTAATGAGTAGTGCTGAGACAATTGAGTATTTATGTGAAATTGAATGAAATTAAAGCCCCTACTATACACCATAGTCAATAATTCTGTGTGACATATGGAATTAAGTGTGAATGGCAAAACAATAAAATGCTTTCAAGATAATACCTTTATGATTTTGGAGTGGGGTAAGTTGTCTTAAATATGACATAAAAAGCACTGATAGTAAAGGAAGATATTAAGAAATTTGATATTACTAGCAGTAAGTATTTATCATAATCAGAAGACACCATGGCAGAGAAAAGTCATTCTTAACATTCAAAACTAATACTTGGTGTTAGAAGTTAGCAATGGTTGCTATCTTTTGGAAGAGTGAATTGGATATGGTGGGGGGAAGGACACTCCCAGGAGGCTGATCATATCTTTCCTAGATCTGATACTAGTTATACAGGTGTATTCACTTTGTGGAAGTTCAGCAAACTGTACTAACAATTTGTACATTTTAAAATGTATATGCTCTACTTCAACAAAAAGTCTTTATAAAGGAAAAGTACTAAGAAGCTATTTGTAAAATATTTGTCCAGCAAAATAATAGAGACCTCCTACAGCTCAATAAGATAGATATCTCAATAAAAAATCGAGCAAAATAATTGAACACACTTCAGAAAAGAGGAAATCATATATTTGATTTATTCTAAAAGGTGCTCAACCTTATTAATCTTCAGAGGAATGCAAATTAAAATGATTGATCTCTTTATACCAAAATTGGCTAACATGAAGAATCTGAGAAAACAGTACCTAGTGAGGATGTGGAGCAATGGGAACACTACTGCACTTGGGCTAGGAATAAAAATTGGCACAACCACCTTGGGAAATGGATTGTCATTACATAGTAGGTATGGAGGTAACATGCCAGGTGACTTAGTGATTCCTCTGTTTCAGAAATGGGTGCTTATGGGAACCAGAAGATGTTCAGAAGAGTATTTATTATAGCCTTGTTAACTATATCCAAACACTTGAAGTAATTCAAATGTCTATCAACACAAGAATGTGTACATAAACTGTAGCATATTTATACAGCCATGTACTACATAATAGAATGAACTTTTCTGCAGAAAAATTCATATATGATATACATACATGTGAATATGTATGTATATAAATATAAATGTATACATATTCACATTTTTCATAAAATTTCAGAGGTGTTTCTTAACTCTCTGAAGTTCATCCCAGATGTCCAGGTACAAGCCCCTCTTCTAAAAGTACCCTCATTTGTCAATCAAAAAAGATGCATAAAAGGTATTATGTATATATTTAATGATATCAGCCTGAGCCCATTTAGGTTTGTTAATGCAACAGTGGAATGCAGCCTCCAGGCCTTCCCATTATTGCATTTGTCTGTATTGTCTTCATATTTGTTTATATTAGAAAGTAATACATTTTTAACAGCACTGTTGAGGTACAATTTGCATTTCATAACATTTCCCTTCTGTAAGTATAAAATTCATCGATTTTTGACACCTCTATAGAGTTTTGCATCTGTCATCACTATACAAGTTCAGAACATTCCCATCACCTCCCAAAATTTTCTCAAGCCACATTTGCCATCAATCAAATGTGTATTTTCAAATGTAGTGTGTTTATTGCTTCATGTATTTCAAATAACTCATCATTAAAAGTAGCATAACACATTGTTGAATAGAAACTTGAAAAACATCAACCAAAATCTTTTGTTAAGTGTATTTTGAGGTTCTGTATACATACTTGATTAAAATCAGCTTATTTGCATCTGTTCTCTATTGCTAGTTTCAAAAAAGGGAACATACTGAACAGTTGATTTCTTCCTTCATATGTCCTTGGTGGGTGAATGTTGTCATGTTGTTCTGGGTGGGTTTTTAGTTTTAAAAATTTTAGTTGGTTTTGGGGAAAATGTTCAGTTATACAAATGGCCATTTTATATGGCAGTCTGTATAGTACTAATTTCTGAGAGAATAACTCATACAAAATAGAATGAAGAATAGAAGTTAGACTATATAGTTAAATTAAAACATAAATATCAAATTGTAAATTATTTTCTTTATTAGGAGTAACTAAAGAGAAGAATGTATTGATCAACTCTGATATTAAATGTCTCAGACTTTAGAACAGTATAACAAGTATTTTAAAAGCTTTTCTTGTCTTTGTTCTACCACTTCATATTAAGATGCTGAGTATAATATAGAAGTACATATGGAATATAAATATTATGTGAGCATATTATACAATTATGTATAATTGGGCTTCCTCAAGTAATCTTTTTAACATACTTTTATTATACATACTATATACTATTATTATAGAAATGATTATTTCTGCTTAAAGGTGATTTATGGTTGGGAAATGCAGATATATTATGTGTAAAATTAAATATTTTTCTAAAAAAGTATAACATCAGATGTTCATGAATTTCGGAAATAAAAATACATAATGCCTAGCTAGTTCCTAAGAGGTAGGCTATATCTTCTGTTTGTCAAAGTATTTACTCTGAATTGTTGGTGGAGCTAACTTTTACTGAGGTTTCTCTGTTGCCAGGTACTTTATTACCAAGGTTGCCATCAGAACCGGGAATGATATTACTCACTATCAGGATTGAGAAAATTGGTCTGAAAGACACTGGACAGTGCATCGATCCCTATATTACAGTTAGTATAAAGGGTAAATAACTGGCAAATTGCATTATGTTTTTTCTCATATGGGACAAAGTTTTTGACAGGGGATGGTCTTGTATATGTGACAACTTACTTTAATGCATTCTATAATGAGGCAAAATCCTAGAAGAGATCATAACAGAACATAGTTCGAAAGACTTACAAAAAATATTTCCTACTTATACACTCACTTTTGCTTTTGAGTTTGTATAGATTTTTGCTCTTCAGATTCCATCTAATGTGCAGACTAAACATACACATTGTCCTTAACAGCAGCTACAGTCTTCAGGATGTAGATTAACAATAGCACCCCTCACCTTCTCCTATCCAGTCTATATTCATTTCTCTCCACAAAGCCCCGTGTCCTATTTTCCCATCTCTCCTGCTTCAGCCCCTTCTTCTTCCTGTGCTACTGAGGTATCTACTTAGGTGAATCCTACAGAGGCAGATGAAAATCAGGGGACAGGGAAGTAGGGTGCATCCATAACATCCATGCCCTGAAAGCAATCCCGTGGGATGATGATGTGATTAAGGAATAAATTATACCATTTTACAGAAATAACTATAGTTAGTACAAACGGCTTATTTTAATCTGTAGTTTTGCACCAAAGGAACAGATCGGTGCTTAAATTAAATGGAGGAACTTTTATCAATTGCAGAAATAAAGTCAGATCCATGGGTTCATTAGTGCTAATTAAAAGAAAAATATGACCACAAAGAAAAACATTTATTTAAAGAACATAATCCACAGCACTAATACTGGTACACTTTTAAATTCCGAGGTTACCAGTTATCAAATATATAGTGTACCGGAAAATATTTACATTGTTTGATAGGCCATTTATAAAACTGCATACTCATTGAGAAAGTATACTAAAAACACAAAAATATTTAATGATGTTGTAAATGTTAAATTACCTTTGCATATGTTATACTGAAATATTTATATGTAAATATTTTTTTAATTATTAAATGTACTAAATTGTTTTTTGAGCTTTTTGAGACACATAAATGAATAACACATAAACACTGAGGAGTTATTAAATGAGTCCATGTTGAATTTGACTAAACTGAGATTTTTAAACCCGGAAAATTAAAACTATATATAACGTGCCATCTGATTGTTGTAAATTCAGGGTATGTTGTAAACAGTATAACCAGAATTTAGATAATATATATGAAAAATTATTCATTAACCAAAGGGTTTTTGTTGGCTGTTCTCATCCATTTTTGGTTCTTAACAGAGAAATTATGATAAGGTTAGGTTTAAAGGCTTTTCTAAATAAGTCATATACTTGATCAAAGTTAGAGATTGGTGGCAGAGCTCCATTGTGGCAAATTATATACTCCAGATTTTTTTTTGGCATAGAAATATATAGTGGGCTATTCCCTAAGGAAAAAAAAAACATGTTTGTTCTTTTTACCACTTCACTATGAAGATCAAGTTTTGTCCACTTGGCCATGTAAAGGCTTCCTACCACTTCACTATGAAGATCAAGTTTTGTCCACTTGGCCATGTAAAGGCTTCCTTGTCCCCTTCATGAGGTCTCCTATCCAGTCTATATTCATTTCTCTCCACATACCCCATGAACTTCAACAACTCTCACATACTTGCTCACACCAAATAAGAATCTCTTAGCCTGAGAATCTCCTCTCAGCTCTTTCCATGCCTCTTTAGGAACTGTAACCTTTGCAGTTTCTATATTTTCCGTCTGTATATGTGAATGCTCATAAGCAGAAACTTAATTGTTTCTCCAGATCTGAATGACATAGATTTAACTCCTGTGCAAGATACTCCTGTGGCTTCAAGAAAAGAAGATACATATGTTCATTTTAATGTGGACATTGAGCTCCAGAAGCATATTGAAAAATTAACCAAAGGTTTGTAATTATCAGTTACTGACTTCTTAAGGACACAGTACTTATCTGGGTTTGTGTTCATAGTATACTTAACACAAGATCTTATGTCACATAGTTATGAATATTGACTTAAAGTCAAATCAAAATTTTTTTTAAAATGAGAATTAGCAGTTGCATTATCTAGTTGTGTAATAATGTGGTTAAATATTATTTGATAGGGAAGTTTTTCTCATAATACAGAGTTAAGGAAGCAAGTTCCCTAATAATTACCTTAAGTCCTTTTAGGAACCTAATGATTACTTTCTAACAGTTAAAGAATTATTTTTTTTCTTTCAATAAGATGCATTGGGTAAAAAGATACTATAACTGGCAGTTAGTTTGTAAGAATATGGAAAGGACAATCTGGGCGTGGTTTCAGGAGGGAGAGAAATGATATAAGGTAGAATTTTTTTTAAAGGAACTCTTAAATTTCTATTCTATCTAATACAGGTGCTTATTGAAACCATTTCTATAGGTACTGCTGATACTTAAGTAACTTCTGTTTTTCTTGTGGTATTTAATATTTTATATTCTTTGGTAGTTTATGATTCTACCTGTGTACATAACTTACATTCTTGCTATACATTTTTGTTGTACTTTGTAGAATTAAATGATATGGAGAAATGTCATTCAGACATGCTAGTACCAGAGCTTGGAGTGACAGCCACAGTGAGTTATCAACAGTTGTGTCATCAGACTGTTTGACACATGTTACTTTGTAAAATCATAGGCTTCTGGTGACACATAAGAAATGTGTGGTCTCTGGCTTATGTTGTTTGTTTTAATTCCTTAGGTGCAGCTATCTTCTTTGAATTCAAACACTACAAGCCTAAAAAAGGTTTACCAGCATCAAGTGTTTTGCTTTCATGGAGATGGATGAGATTAAACCTGGGCCAACTCTAATAGAACTGTAAGTGATATACATATAGGATTCATACTGTTCTAATGGTTACTAGTTCATGTTTCTTCTTAGTCCCTCTTATCGAGAATGTAACATTGGAGTAGATCAATCATCAAAGTATTTTAAACAATGATCTTTCTATTGTGGTTACAGATACAAGAAACCCACTGACTTTAAAAGAAAGAAATTGCAGTTATTGACCAAGAAACCACTTTATCTTCATCTACATCAAACTTTGTACAAGGAATGATTCTGACATGAGTAATGTGGAATTTCTGTGAATTTTACCACTCAGTAGAAACCATCATAGCTCTGTGTAGCATATTCATCCTTCAGGAGGCAGGAAGTAAACCGTATCTATAGGCCAGTGAGTCCATTGCAAAGCTGTACCACAGAACTAAAGTCCAGCACCTCATTGTTATGTCTCCTTTGGATACAGATTTATTGTAGATTTTGAAACTTGTTTTTACTTTTCTATTAATTGTGCAATTAATAGTCTGTTTCCTAATTTACCACTGTTCCTACCCTGCTTCCTGGAACAATATTGCTGTGGTAGGTATGCTCATCTTCAAACTTAATACAGCAATAAGAATGTGCTAGAGTTTACACATTTGCTCACTTTTGCTCCAATATGGTCCTTTGATTTGAATTAACTTCAAACTTTTGAATTGAAGTGGGTAGGATAGTACCAGATTGCTTTGAAAGGAAATTGGATCAGTTATGGTCTGTCTTTTAGGCTGTTCCTTAGAGCTGGCCTAAATTCACCCTCATCTGATAGTTCTACTTAGAAATAGTGTGCCTTGATCAGATCAATATCTTATATGGGAGTGTTCCCCAGATTGTAGCTGTGATTTTTTTCCAGATGACCAGATTGTTTTTCTGAAAGTGAGCATATTTTTAGTCATGTTGATTAGTTGTTCTATGTCACATTGCTATTGTTTCTATGGTTAACATTAAATTATTCTAGGGTTAACATTAAAACTATCTCTCTCAGAATAATTACAAATTTTTGAGTGGGTTTACATCGTCTAAATCATGTCATCTAAAAATAATTGAGTCAGATGCTAATGAGATACTGCAGGAACAACTGCTGTTTTTCTGACAACTGATTGTGAAACCTTAAAACCTGCATACCTTGTCTTTATAAAGTGATGAGTATGCAAAATCTGGAAAGATATTCTATTTTTTTAATATAGGTAGATACGACTGCCATTTATTTCCTATTTAGATATATTGACATTCATATGAAAATATGCAGGTTATTAGCCTATTATAATTTCACTATTTACATTACTTTTAACTTGATGAGACATAAATAAAACTGTCATAGTACACAAGGTGGATATTTGATACACAGAAAATAAAGATTTGTGAGGAGCTTTTTTGTGGGTTACATGTAGAACCCATGTATTTTAATATTCACTATTTTAAATGAACAATGCATGAAGGGAATGCAATACTTGGCCTATTTTTAAACTAGTGTAAACCCTAATCATACCATCAATTTGCTTTTTAAAACGAATAACAGTTATTTTAGCCCTTGCACTTCAAGAGATCTAGTCTTTAATTTTTCAGTTGTCTGTTAGGTCAGTTTTGTTTACTAGATGAATGTTAATAAAACTATATGAGCCTGAAAGAATTCTCAACCAAATTTAGTCTTTTCTTTCATCTGGATTGGGTTAATTTCACAAGTGCAAAAATAGTTCAGTATACAGTAGTTCTAGGAAATGAAGAATTTGCCTTAATAAAATGTTCACTCAACCGAAACTCTGAGTAGTCAAAATTTCCAGACTGTAAACTTCTCAAGAGAAGGGCCTCATCTTCTCCATGTCATGTAAACTTTCCAAGGTGCTTGGCAGCACTCTACTCTGTACCCTGTGGAATGCTCAGTACCTTTTTGTTTGATGTTACTGATGTTTGATGTTGCTCCCTTAAAATCTACTATTAAAATGTAGCAAAACTGATACATTGTTCTTTCTGTTTTCTCATACTATAAAATATGTATATCAAAGTGATAATTTAAAAAAAAACAAACTTTTTTTGGTTGTAGATGGACACAGTACCTTTATATTTATATGTGGTGCTGAGGATCAAACCCAGTGCCTCACATGCAACCCCAGCCCCTCAAAGTGATAATTTATATGAAGAAACATTTAGCATCCTTCACATAAGAATGCTTTTTTTTTTAACCTCGATTTATTTATGTGGTGCTGAGGATTAAACCCAAGGCCTTGCCTGTGCTAGGCAAGTACTCTACCACTGAGCCACAACCCCAGCTGCCACCAAAGAATGGGGTTATATGGAAAAAAAAGAGGATGCTTTATATGAATGTCTTTCATCAGCATTAAACAAACTTAAATTGAACATTGTCGTCAGCTTAGCTTTAATTCAGACCTGATTGACCAACCCCCCCCCAAAAAAAGGTGATTTTTTCTTGAAGCAGTTAACACAAAGCAATCTGTATCTTACAAATTAGTTGTTTAAATTTACTTTCTAGTGTGGGAGGGGATGAGTCACTGGACAATAATTACAACTATAGCAGTAATACTTTCAGGTTGAAACACTACTGCTTCACAAATGAAATGATTTTAGAAACTAAACTGAAACACAATTTGCTGGAGAGGACTTCTAAAACTTTTGAGATACAAAAGTATAATTGAATCAGGGGACAGTATTCTCTACACAACCTGTATATTGGCAGATACCTTGGGCTTTGCTACAGAAGTGGTACAATCAGATGGATGTAAGGAGAGGCAACTATGGGTGGGTTCAGAACTGATCAGATAAACTACGTAGAATGCATTATAACTTACTAATAGAATAAATACAAAAAAGGCTTTAGAGGGAAAACTACTGTTGTTTTGAATAAAATAATAAATCTGCCTTTCCTTGAAAATCTATCTTCCTAGCTGACATCACCTTTATTTAAATGCTATTATAAAATTAGAAGTTTTAGTAACTTCAGCATTGCCTTGTGTCCTGTAGAGGTTGAAAGATACATTCAAAATTGGTGTTTGTGACTTAAATTTTATTTTACATGGTTAAAAATGGCATAAGCTATTATATGGTTTTCCTCTTACACACACAGCTGCTGCTTCTAATATTAAATGGAGGTTATGTAGATTGAATTCTTCCTAAAGGACTCAAATTCTTTTTATTCTGAGTTATCTTCAGTAGTTTAGAGATTTTGTTTTACACTGAAGCTTTTGCCCCTATTTTGAGAATACTTAGGGGACATAAAAAGAACAATGATATGTTATGTTCTAGGTTTCAACAATCCTATTACTTTCTAGAATTTAAAAGAATGGAAGAATATGGTCTAGCAGTAAAAAAAAGTACTAGGCTTTTATAATTTTATTTAAATCTTAAACCTCTTAAAATGTACTGTTAAAATTACCGTAATTAATATTACAGTTCTGGAGAGCTAGTTCTTAGAAACATTGTTTTAAAGACAGTAGTTACAGATTCAGGATTTGCTTTAATTGATTTTTAAATAAAATATATTTGAGTATCTATCAAAAAAAGAATTTAATTCAGCCCATATTTGCTGATTATAGACATTATAAGTTTATGAGTTTCATTCATTCTTAGAGGATTATACTTTTCTAATTTTTTTTATCATATTCCTTGAAAATCAGTGGCAAGGTATGGGAAAGAGAAGAGTGTGTTGTGTACATTTTTAAAAAGAAATTTCCTTATTTTATAGACACAACATACTACCTTATATTTTACTGTTATAATGCAATAATGGCAAAAGCAGTAGAACTTCAGGTCAAACAACTCTTGCTACTAATGTAAACTCATTCTTAGAAAACCATTCTCACATAGACAGTGGTTAGAAAAAAGTACATGAATGTGCTACAAAAATAGAGCCACAAGACTTCTCACAAGTAAAAGAAATCCTCTGTAGAAGTCCACAGTAGACCAAGGTCCAGCCTCCTTAACAGTGAGCAACAGGGAATATGCTGCCAAGTCACCATCTTCAGTTCTGAGAGTGAGTTTACATGCTTCCCCAATGGCACAAAGTCTCATGACGATCCAATGAATCAACAGACACTTGGGAAATATTAATAAACAATTTTTTATGAACTATTACAACAAAGAACTTCAGCAAGAAGGAAAATGAAGTTTATGATCTTTGAGTAAACATTTTTAGCGTAACAGTCTCTGCGACCAGATATTGAAAGAGAAAAAAATCAAGCTTATAAAACACCATTTCTCTGTTATCAACTGGAATACACTAAAAATAGGATAATGGAAATACATGTTTTAAAGCATTTCCACAAGAAATGTCCATAATTATGACATTCTAAATCATTTAGCAATTGTATATGCTACATTAACTAAAACAAAGATATTCCTTATTGCACATTTTAAAATTGGAAGAATACTCTAGCTTAAGTGGGGATATTTAGGGGGAAAATATTTTGGCTCAAAATTTATACTGCGCCAAGGCAGCTTTATTCTAAAAACATAAACCTTTTAAAATAAACTTTTATATTTTGAAGCCAATAATCCTTTAACTCGATGAATAGTTCATAGTCCATTTTCTGACTAAGTGTCAGAGGTTAATTTTACAGGCCCTGTTTTAAGGCCTGTGAACATCCCTCACTACTCTGAGAATCAGGTGTAGGTGGAGCTTTATCTTTAAAGCCTGAAGGCATTAAGTCTTTT
Source organism: Ictidomys tridecemlineatus (assembly GCF_052094955.1). NCBI lineage: Eukaryota > Metazoa > Chordata > Mammalia > Rodentia > Sciuridae > Ictidomys > Ictidomys tridecemlineatus. The sequence continues at coordinate 53,142 of NW_027526139.1, forward strand.
GCAGCAGGTGGTGGCCCATAGTCTTGGGGACCATGAGTTGGAGGTGGTAATGGGGCACCAGAAATGAAGTACTCTCTTGGGCCAAATGAGCCTAAAGGTCTAAATGGTGCTGGTGCAGGTCCTGGAAAAAAATCACGAGGGTCAAAAGACAAATCCCGTTTTCCAGGTGAAACACCTGGTGCATATTCTCTGAAGCCTATTGGTGGACGAATACCAGGACCTGAAAAATAAAAAGGAAGTTATGTAAATACCCAGAAATTTCTGAACTAGGGTGATTTCAAGTATGTTGATATTATAGTCTTTAATTTCTCTCAAGCCTAGAACATCAACTGGTGAACATCCTGACTTGCCAGATGAGGCAAACTGAAATGGAACAAGTTTAGGTTATAGACTTTGGCCAACCAGCCATGAAGCAACATATTAAGGATTTAAATATGGCTCTACCTAGCTCCAGGCTTGTCGTTTTTCTTTCCCTACTATATAATTGCAGAATAATTTCTATCTCACAAGAGCTCCATTTATATTTGTAAGTACTATATTACCATGAAAAGATGATAGATTATGAAATAAGAACTTTACTACATCAAAGAAATTTTGATAAAAGGAAATCCCACTATTTATTACTCTATCCATTAAAAATTCATGAAGTATTTCAGCATGGACTTTACACATGCCATCAGAATCAAGGTGCAGGCCCTCCAGGAAAAGGCCTTCCACAGCCACCTAATTAAATCAGCAACATTTATTAGGTCACTGTTAAATCCTCCTCTTTAACACTTCCCTCTGACTTTTCTCAAGGTAAGGAGGGTTTGACTTTTCCTTTTCTATATTCTATAACCTACTGCTTATGCTTCCATTATGGGTGATTACAAACTTTATGTTGTAGGATTTTCATATCTGTGACAAAATTTTAAGTTATGGCATGCGTCTCATCCACCTTTCCATTTATTGCAGTGCATATCAACAGATTTTCAACAAACATCTGCAGAAGTAATATTTCTGGCTTTTCTGTATATAGCCCCTTATCCTTGTCTATGAGAGATAGCTATTGCCTATCTCAGTATAAGATTATGTAGTGTCCCATATGTCCCAGAAAACTGGAGGAAAAGTTAAAATGTACTCAGCTTTATCCTTTCATTGTTAAGACCTGAGATAGCAACCAACTGTTTTAGCAAGCAATAGAAGTGGAAGATGAATGTGATTTATAAGTCAATCACTACTATTCAGATCATCATACCAAATGGTGGAGGAATTGGCCGAGGCCCAAAAGGCCCACCAAGCTGAAGTGGCAGTCCATACCGAATGGGAGGTGGTGGAGGCCATCCCATTGGGGGTCCCATGGGGGGGCCCATGAAGGGTACCCCTGAGAAAGGAGGGGGCCCTTTCATAGCCATATGCACCTGCAATTTAAGATTTGAAAGAAGTTAAAAGTTTTAAAATTCCTATGTATTAAGACAAAGTACCAACACCGATAAAAGCTAAAACCCAAAACAGGCACCTGTCCAGAGAACACCATCAGTGCAATAAAACTCTACCCACCCCTCCTGTGTATTCCCACTGACAGCTTACAGAAGTTGGAAGGATGCCACAAGAGGGACCAGTTTGTTACTGATTATATCTGCACAGGAAAGGGAAAGGCAAGAGGACTGGCAGAGGTTGTTAACAGAGGTGATTTCTGACCAGTATGTCATGCTGTATTCACTACAATCTATTTCAAAGGGACTCCCCCCCTCCCCATCACTTCCCTTTCATCACAATAGCTCATTACTTCCATATTAAGAATGAACAGAATAAAATGAAAAATCCATTCTCTACCCATGTAATAATAGCTACTATTCAGAGTATCTTCGGTAAGTCTTTCATATATTATTCAACCTCTGAGATCTTTAAGTAGACTGTCTTGTTTTAAATAAGAGGGAACAAAAGCAAATGGAATATCATAATTTGTTGAAGGCCACACTGCATATTAAAGAAACTCAATCCCAGGTTTGCCTCCAAGCCATGCTTTTCCCACCTCTACTCCTCTCTAACAATGGGTCTTTGCTCTCTTTTAAATCTTCTACTACAAAGGGGTTTGAGGTCTTATCTAAGCTGCCCTTAGATTTCTCCAGAGATGTATATTCCTAGAATATATATATACACTGGAACTTGAGAAGTATTTTCCATCACAGTGCTATATACACAAATTGGGAAGAAAAGGCTTTAATATTTACTTTCATTTACTATACACCATTTGAGATATTGATTTATCATTTCCTATGAGTAGTGGGTTTGAAACTAAACAATTAAAAATTTATTTTATTATAGAGCTGCAGAAGACCTACCAGATATAATAGCAACACAGTTACAAGAGAATACACTTATGTGAACAAATGAGACCATTGCTTGGGACTGGCTCAAGTGGTCATTTCAGATTATCATTGTTTCACTGAAACAGTATTTCACTTTCAGAAAATCTGATACCAATCTAATTCAAATCACTCAAAATAGGGTTTGCACAAATAGAGGAATTCTTAAATAACATTCTTCCAAACAAAAATAAAAATGATGAATTATATAATTTATAATGAATTTACTTTGCCTTAGAAGATTCAACACAAAACACCATATAAAGTTAGAGTGATAACTTTTTACATTCTGTAGTTCATTACAGTTGTACACACTTAAGCAACATTCCCAAGTTAAGGAGAAAAGTAAGCTCAATATTGCATGCAGTTTAAAGCAAACAAGATCAGTGTCATGCTCTGAATATCCTTCCCAGAAATGCACAGAATAAAACCCAATTCAGTTCTCAACCTCTAAGTACTTACTCCAACTGGATGCTCAGTCAAAGAAGTAATGGTGGAGACTGAGGGGGTCTCAGGTTCTTGGGGAACAGTTTGCTTTTTAAAAAACAAATGGGATAGTACAAATAGAACACAAAGAAGGATAAAGCAAAGAGAAAGTACTGTAGGAAAGCTACATGTTCCTGCATGACCACATGATTCACAGTAACTACAGAACTTACCTTGCCCTCATTCGTCACCTTAGCTGGAGAAGAACTTCTGGAGCTGCTGTTCATGTGAGCTGGACCACATCCTGGGTCTGTTAGAGATCAAAGAATGGATTCAGACTTATTCTAACATGAAAAGAATAAAAATCCTCCATCCACAATTAAAGATTCTTTGAAATTACTTGGTCCCTTTACCAGAGGCAACGGGTTTCCCAGATGCCTCAGAAGACCAGTACGAGGTAAAGGTCCATCCATTGACCCTTGGGAAAGAAAGATCAGAGCCCTTGTATGTATTTTTCAGAAGAAATAAACCACTGGTGGACAGGTCAGGGTTCAACAATAACTGGAAAGCAACATTAAAAATGGGTTGCCCAGAGGTTGGGGTCATAGCTCAGTTGTAGAGTGTTTGCCTAGCATGTGTGAGGCACTGGGTTTGATTCTCAGCACACATTTAAAAAATAAATAAAGATATCATGTCCATCTACAATTAAAAATATTTTTTTTAAAAAAATGGGTTGCCCAATACGTAAATCACAATTTATGAAGAGACTTAAGTAAAATAAAGAACTGCCTTGGGTTGATAGAACAGCAGATTAATAAGTACTGGTCCTAAACTTTAAGCTATAGACTTGAAGTATGTGTAGGCTGTTTTTTCTTTAGTCTGTATAACCTGACTTCCAATCTTACCAAGACTACAGTCCTACTTAAAATTGGAAATAAGACTCAGTATTTCATGTTGGAAATATGTATGCTACATAAAGTTTAAGGCTACTTTTATAATATTTTGGAAAGGAACACCATAGAGATTTAATTTAAAGATAAAGGTTTACACTTCACAGTGTAAAATTTAAAAGAAAAAAACAATACAGGGACCTCCAGGGGAAAAAAAAATGTTTTCTATTCTAGAACAGATTTTACAGAAAACATTCACTAAGATAACGTAAGAAATTATCTTCTATGTATTGTACAGGCCCAAATTCTATGTTTTTATTAGAATATTCAAAAGGGAAAAAAAAACAAAACCTTGAAGCAGTTTACTATAAAGCAACATGTGAATGCTCACCAAATCCGTTTCTGGGCATATCTTTTTGATTAAGAGTAGCAGAAGGAGGTCTTCCAGCTGGCTCTGCTGTCAGTGGAGGGGAACATTCTCTACCACTCACGGGGGATGGACCAAAAGAGCCATTATGGTTCAGTGGACCTAAAGACAACAATGCCGTGTTACTACTTTAAGGTAGCCTTCTCCCTGACACCAACCCTCACCTCCTGCTTTAGCAAATCATTCAGATTATTTCATAACCATTACACACAGAAATAAAAAGTAATTTACATACATTCTGCACCAAGAAATAAAATAGCTCCTTTTACAAAGTGCCCCCTACCTCTCAGAGGAGGATTTTGTAAATTTGGTCTTCCCGGCATAGGTTTTACAATCATGGGTTCATCTTGCTGCATTGCCATCTTTTGGGTCATTTCCAATAGTCTTGAATATTGAGAAAGAATGGGCTGAATTATGAAACAGCAATCTATTCCTTCATAGATAATATCTAGCATAACCTTAAAACACTATAAAACATATAGTAAGATACCAAAATCACATACTTCTGTCTCAAATTAGCAGCTTCCCTTTTCTCTTCAGCTATAGCTCTTTCTGCAGAACGAGCTTTGAGCTATTAAAGAGAAAATATTCAAATTCAGTTGCGGTAGGCTATGCACAAAATAAAGAAAAGGGGGAAAAAATCTTACCCAATTATCATGAGCTTTCTTCTCCTGCACAGCAATCTGAAAAAGACAACACATTAAAAAAATATGTTTTTAGGGACTCATTATAATAGCCTATAATTGTCTGTATTAGATACAAAGAATTCTGCAACTACAGGACAGTATTAATTACTACCTGGTTTTTAAATGAGCGCTCGGTTTTCTGTAGTTCTTCTTCCAGTTCTTCAATTCTCCGCCTAAGAATTACAACAATTGAATAACATTTGAAACATTCTGACCATTTTCCCTTTATTCCATCAGCTATACTTTTAAAGACTTTATCATACATAAGAAAAACATTTCTATAGTTATATGAATCCAGTGTGATCAAAACTAATACTATAGACCAGGTGCAATGCCACATGCAAGTAATCCCAATGATTGGGAAGCTGAGGCAGGAGGATCACAAGTTCGAGGTCAGTCTCAGCAATTAAGTGGGAACCTATGCAACTGAGACCCTGTCTCAAGGGAAAAAATTTCTTAAATAATTACTACAACAATCAAAACCCCCAGAATTGTTTGCATTGACCAAGTTCCCTATGGTCTTTCCCACTGGGTGTAAGTAAATTTTTTGTTAACATTTTTCATTTGTAAAGTTGAAATTTATTTTTTCTCCTGTGTGAATTGAATGTATTCATATCCTCTCGTTATTAATACTTCCATGCTATTTTCTTCTATCTACATAATGTAAAAAAAGATTAAAAAAGAAAGCTAACACTAGATCATTAGACATTGACACCCTCCTTTAGAAACTGAACTCACTTGTAATTTTTAACTTCCTGTACAGCGGAAACCACCGTTTCATCTGCAGCTGACAGCCGCTGCTCTTTTTCTAGTCTCTCATATTCTTCGTGGCTTAGTTTCCTAAAATAAAGCCAGTTATCAAATCAAAAGTTTCTCTTTGTAAATATCACTTCCCACAATTCTATAAAATGCTTAGGCACATAAAATAGAAATTCAAACCTGCAATTTCGTAAATCAAACTCTGGCAAATCACTTACATTTTCTAACTTCTCCTCTTAATTCTCTACTTACCAGTAAATAAAATAAATGTGAAAACAACATGTGCCCCAAGGGCAAGTATCCTGTGTGTAAGATAATAAAAACTCACTTTACTTCAATGTGGAAGATCAGGACTGATCAACCTAACATAATTAAACATATTAGGATAAAGCAGGGGATAATTCTTTTCTCGTTTCTGCCATGGGTAGGACACTAAGTATATCTTTGTCATGGAGGAACTCTTTTCTCAATCCAAGACTGGTACCATAATAAAGATATAGTCAGTCAAAGAAAAAATCTTCTAGAATATGTCTTTTTAGCTATGCAATTAACGACAGAACATTTTTCACACTTTAGATATCTATTTCAAAAGAATTGCAATTAAGCAAAAAGACAAATCTGAGTTTTGATAATGTCTGAAAAGAAGCCAAACTGACCCACGATCAGAGTATTATCTACTGACAAGTTTTAACTCTGATCATGAAACTCAAGATGTTCATCTACTGAGACAAAGGTAGCCACATTTAATGATTTAAAAAATACTATTTTCTGCTATCCTTGTATTACTTTAGCCATAGTTCCAATTCAAAAGATAATTAAATTGAAACTTAATTTTCCATAAATCAGAAGAACTATAGTAAAAAAGGATTATTGATACCAAATAGAAAAAGGGGATTATATATTCTTATATAGCTTCTCATTTAATTCTTCAGCAAGTATTTTATGAGTGGCTATAATATACTAGTTACCTTGTAAGATGCTAAAGAATAAAAGAGCTCCCTGTTTCAGGTATAAATGACACCTAAAGGAATATAATAATTTTCCCCACTGGCTTAAGAAGGAATATGGAGAAAACTGAATCTTGAAGGACAGAGAGAATTTTGTTTCCAATTATCAAAGAGTTAGTCTGAGAGCATTAAGAACAATCAAAACATCTTTATAAGAATATAAAATTGTGTTTGAAAGGATCCAAGCTAAAAAGGCAGTGAAGATATATGTATGTGGCCAAGATCCATTAGAAAAAGGAATCTCAGAATTACAAGTAAGGCTGGCACTTTAAGGTACTTTTCTCCTAGGTTTACCCACATATTGAAGATAACACAAAGATATAATGAGTCTGAACTAAGCCTTCATCAAATTCCTGGGCTTAGAGAAAAAAACAAGTGTTTGGGGCTACAAATAAAGGGACCCTTAATAAAAGCCCTAGCCTTTGAGTTTAGATTAGAAAGTACTGCACACTTAAGTGATGAACAGGCAAAAAATCCAAAAGGAACAATACTGAAACATTGAAAAGACAAGCCATTTTTGAATTATCTTAATTGCTGACTAAGTTTAAAGTGACAGACAATCTTACTCAAGTAACCTCAACACTTTTCTATAAAAAGATAACTTCATCTTAGTCCTCAAATTTTATCTATAATTATCACAACAATGTTAGCCAATCAAAACTGATCAGGCACTCCATAAGACAAAATTCTGTGAGAAAAAAATCCCACAGAAAAGGAAACCACCTAATGGGGTTATCCGCACATGTTTTAAAATCACTGTGCTTTATATACTCAAAAAAGTAAAGTCAAGATTATGAATTTCAGGTTTGGGAATATAGTTTAGTTGTTAGAGTGCTGCCTTGCATGCACAAGGCTCTGAGTTCAAACCCCAGCACCACAAAAGAGGAAAAAAAAAAGATTATGAATTTTGTCAAAGGATTAGAAACTATAAAACCAAGAAATAGTTGAGTGTGGTGACCTACCTAAAATCGAAGATACTCAGGAGGCAGAGGCAGAATGATGAGATTAAAGATAGCTTGGAAAGCAGTAAGACACTAGTCCCTTATGAGAAAGAGCAAGGAGTCTGGGGAGGTAGCTCAATAGTAGAGCACATGGCTCAAGGTCCTGGGTTTGAGCTGTAGTACTGAAATAGGACTGGGGTTGTGGCTCAGTGGTGAAGCACGTGCCACACATGTGTGGGGCACTGGGATCAGTCCTCAACACCACATAAAATAAATAAAATATTGTGTCGGGCTGGGGATGTGGCTCAAGCGGTAGTGCGCTCGCCTGGCATGTGTGCAGCCCGGGTTCAATCCTCAGGACCACATACAAACAAAGATGTTGTGTCCGCTAAAAACTAAAAAATAAATATTAAAATTCTCTCTTTCTCTCTCTCTTAAAAAAATTCTATAAAAAATAAAATAAAATATTATGTCCATCTACAACTAAAATAATATTTTAAACCCTGAACTTTTTAAAATCCTAAACTCAATGAATGATTTTAGCAGCAGATTTGGGAAGTAAAATAAATCCTAGCACTTTTAAGACAGGTCAGAAGAAAATATCCAGAAGAAGTAAATCCAGAATGTAGGAGGCAGGGGAAATCAAATTCTAATATGCATTATTATAATCAGAAGAGAGAATGAGGTAAAATCAACATTTAAAAAAAGACTCAAGAAATATTTAATGGTCCCAAACAACATAACTGCAAAAGGAAAAAGTGGGTGGGGTGGGGAAAACTACACCTAGGCACTTCCCAATAAAACTGTTAAAAAAAACAGAGAAATGACTACAGGAACTAGGGGAGGGATAAGACCAAACAACAATGATAATGGACTCCTTAAAGAAAAAATTTAGAACAGATGGTAATTAATTGGATATTTTTAAATTGCTAAAACTAAGTAACAGTCAAAATTCAGTAGCCAAAAGAGAGATCCTTTAAAAATGGAAACTGGTTTTAACTCTAATCATGAAGTTCATGTCAACCTAATACAGATTATAAAGGTAGCAATATTTAGTGGATAAAATACTATTCTGTTTATCCTTCTACTACTTTGATACACTAATCAAATCTATCATTAAAGGACAATGTTCAAATAGAATGAAAATAATTTCAAATATGAAACCAACAGTGTAGAATGCAGAACTACAGAAACTTTAAATATGTGTATAAATTGAATGAATGTCTTATGGAGTTCACAGTATATGAAGTACTAACATACAATGCCACAACAGTTATCTGATTCGGGAGCTACTTAAAGCCCATAAAAAAAAAATAATAAACCTATTAATCTATGTCAGGTTTTTATTAAATCCAGAATATATACCATGGCCTTTAAATTATGAGAAGATGAATAAAATTATAATTATAATTATATAATTACAATTATATAATTATAATTCCATTATAATTTATGATTACATCAAGCTTATACAGGGGATGAGGAAAATAATTAAAAATATTTAAACTATTAAAAAGATACAAGGAAGAAAAAAAGAACAGGTCATCAAATAGAAAGCAAATTCTTCATAAACCACAGGCACATATTGACATGGACAGACATATTTTAGAAAGTCCACTCAAGCAGCTATAGAGAAAATTACTAAGAATTTGAAATAAATTATATAAAAATATAAATAATGGAGAATGAAGACAGATGACCTAGGTTAGAAACAGAAAAGATGACACAGGCATGAACTAACATAGTACCTGGGGATGAGTAAAAAGAGTACAAACCACAGATGATGACTGAATGAATTTTGGAGGAGTTGAGGAAAATAGTGCTATAATTTAACTGCATTACAAAGAAAATTAATTGCCATTTAGGTCATTCATATTACTAGTAGGGACAGAGAAAACAAGTGTTCTCTTAAATAAAAAGTGATAAAATGAGAAATGTTTCTTTGAAACAGGCCAGGCATTTAGAACTGGCCTGAACAAAAATTTGAGATTCTAAAAAGGTCGCTTGGAGATCACAGAATTTTAGAAAAGTTAATGGAAAGGTTTCAATATTTAATGCATTAATTAGGCAACAGAAGTCAAAATACCTAAAAATAGTTAGGTCTATAAGAAGGTCTGTCTTTGCTTTAACAAGATATATATATATATATATATGCCGAAGAGTAAACTCAGGTGCAAACAAACAAAATCTGACACAAAAAAACCTATTTTTAGAGAATTCAAGTATTTTTGTGGATTAAAAACTTCAAATGAACTTTCAAAAAATAACTAGCTCCACACTGAGAAGATTAATATATAAATATATACTACAAACAAGTACTTCTGTAATCATAACTCCTAAGGTCCTTGCCACAGTTCAATTTTTAGTGTGAACATCTGAGATATTCAAGTCCAAAACTTGTACCATCAATAAGTAAATATTATTCCTTTTTGAAGTTTTTATTCTACTAAAACATGTCATTCCAAATCACTCAGTATTTTTAAAGGTCCAGAGTTAGAGATAAAAGTTCAAAACATTAGAATTACATAACTGATCACAATGAAAGGTAATTAAAATAAATAGTGGGATCATAGAAAGGGCCTAGATCTTTTGAGAGGTATTTCCACATCAGTGACTGTTAATACCAGTTTACCACTTCCTGCCTTCATATGAATTTGACAATTGATTACGATGTCCTCACAGCCTTAGTTTATGGTTCCAACTACCTCAGGACTCTTAAGACTGACGATGGAAAGAAAAATGCAACTTATAGGAAACAAAACACAAAGGAAAAAAGACAAATCTCTACTTATTACAACTAGAAAAAATTGTAAATAATCTTAAGAAAAGATAAAATTATCTGTTAGTTCACACAGTGATAACAATAACAAACAATGAAAATCTTACTTTTGTAGTGCCATCTCATTTTGCTGGTAGAGTTCATTTAAAATCTCCACTTTCTGCCTAAGAGTTTTGCATTCCTCTTCCAGTTCAGCTTTAGAAGACCGTAGTGAATTGCAGTCACTTTCTAATTTCTTTATTTGGTCTGTAAAGGATAAAACAGCTTATCTCTATATGTGTACAAGGACTTAAGAACTTGTTTGAGGGAGTAGTGCCAAGAAAAGTAAGAAGCATGAAAGCAAGAAGCCATTCTTTATCTTTCCAATAAAATTTTAAGTCTTTTCAACATGGTAATTTCTTCTCAAGAAGAACCCACCTTCTAGATTACATATTGTGGACATCAAGGCGCTTTGCTTAAGTTGTAAAAGTTTTAGATCCTCTTCAACTACTGATATTGTAGTTTGTGTCTAAAAATTGCAGAAAAGAGAGGTATTCTTAAAAGTGAGGCACAGGAAGAATTCACAGGCACTATGGGACTCTTACAAAGAACTATACCCGAGAGACATCCATCATCTGCTTAATTTGATCTTTGATCTTCTCGTTCCGATCACCTAAAAAACAAAAGACTTTTAGCTTTTCCTTTCCTTACTTTTAACTCTATATTCTCCTAACTTCCCCAAACTAAAGAATGATTGTGTTCAAACACCGGAAGAAAAAAAATCAATTAAATAATTAAACTGATTAGACTAATGACTTTTAAGAGAATTGCAAGCTTAGATTTAAAAAAAAAAAAAGAAAAAGGTGAATTTCAGATTGGGGTTGTGGCTCAGTGGTAAAGTGCTCACCTAGCATGTGTGAGGCACTGAGTTTGATCCTCAGCATAAAAATAAATAAAAGTACTGTGTCTGTTTTTTTTTAAAAAAAAAAGGTGAATTTCTAGTTTGCACAACTAAAATGTTATCTATGTTATTCTTGTAAGATAAAAGCTTTTCTTGGGCTGGGGATGTGGCTCAAGCGGTAGTGCGCTCGCCTGGCATGCGTGCGGCCCGGGTTCGATCCTCAGCACCACATACCAACAAAGATGTTGTGTCCGCCGAGAACTAAAAAATAAATATTAAAAATTCTCTCTCTCTCTCTCTCTCCTCTCTCTCACTCTATCTTTAAAAAAAAAAAAAAAAAAAAAAAAAAAAAAAAAAAGCTTTTCTTCTCTCTCAGATCTATCTTCACCTGGGCAAGTAAGTGTCTTGTTTAGAAAGATTCAATCCTCTATTTTCTCCCTGAATCTACTACCAGGTGTGGTTTGAAATACTTGCTATGTAAGCAATATCCAACTTGGGAGAAAACATCTGGAAATATTTTCCTCATCAGTAAACACTGTTACACTCCCTCTCTAGCTTTCTGATAGTCTCTAGCCTCTGTTCTCACAGCCTTAGTTTATGGTTCCAACTACCTCCGGACTCTTAAGACTGAATGTGGACTTAAAACCACAGAGCCATAGAGATGATGAGTATCAAAATCAAGTATCATCTGCATAAGTTAAGAAATAAATTTCTCTTACTGTACAATGTTCAATACTTAGAGGTATAGGATGTGACTATTGTAGCTGCAGTGTACTTACTAGTTTTCAATGGGATAGAAAAAGTCAAGTGTTCTTCACATGCCTATTGCTACATTATACCCCAGCAACCCACCTCTGTCAATGCAACAGACATATCTATAGATCCAGTGATATGTGTCTACAACCCTGAAGCTTAAGAAGAAATTCAGCCAGCTGAAAAGTGGCATCTGTATACTTAATTAAAGACAGGAAAGCAAAAAAGGATTCAACCTCCCTGAGACTGATCTTACCTGCTAACTCTCCATTGGTTAATTCATCTGACTCATCTCGACTTTGATCCTCAGATTCAGATTCACATTGTAACCTATTCAACTGTGTGATGTAATTAGTTAGAGCCTAGAAAAGGAGCAAAAGGTTGGAAGACTCTCGATTTTAATTCAAAGATTTCAGGAGAATTCATGAGATGAAACATGTATTTGGAGTATAAACTTACATTAATAGTATCATCTTTAAGACTAAGCGTTACTTGTAAATCTTTCTGTGACTTCTCAAATGATTTCATTTGTTCACTGAGCTCAGCGTGTGATGTACTCCAGTCTTTCACTTCCTGCTGCAACTGAAAAGTCAAAACACATGAATTCCTATGGGTTAGGGAGGGGTTTCTGCACTGGATACATCAGGACTACAAGACTTAGACAAAGAAATACAGAGCCATACTCCTCGGTGGCCTCCCTCAATCGAGGAGGTTGAGACCTTGGTTAAGGAAGAGGGCAGAGTGGCCTCAACTCTCACAGCTGCAGTAAGAACATCAGAGCTATCAGGAAGTTGAGCCTGTTTATTGCATTCCCCAGAAAATTGCTGCCAATTCAAATAATTTACCTCCAGCAGGAATGGCTGGGCACATATGACTGTCTCCTAAATTTAGATTCCTTATCATGTAATCTTCCCTTGGCCAGTGAATCAGTAATTACTCAAAAGAGGATCATAAAACACTTAATTTTCTGGTTTAAAAAGTTTCTTTGAGGCTATGCAAGTTAATAACTGATTGACATTTGATAAGAAAAGCAATAATCCAAAAATCCAAAACAGATGGAGACCATATATATGCACTCAATTTGGGGAGCATTGTTTAAACTTTGCATATCTAGAAAAGGTCCTACATGAATATTCCTTACCTCAGAAACAGATCCAAAAAAGATACAAGATAATGATATTCACTTCTCTAGTTTACATTATGTATGACATCAAATTTTATTTACCTGCTCTTTCTTCTTCTTAAGCATGGTATTTTCTTTCTGAAGCTGACAGCATTTCAACTTCACCTTCTCTTCACGAAGCTTAGCTTCATTAAGGACAATGTGAAGCTAATGCAAAACACTACAGTTAGTGAATTAATTCCAAAGAAAAAACAAAGTTATACTTTCCCAAACCACACATCATACAGTTCTCATTTTTTGCACATTTTAGCACACCTCAAATTTTTGGTCTGCAACAAAACTAAGATATAGTATTAATATCCGTTAGCAAGAGTTGGCAGCTTTACCTCTGAAAGTTCAGAAGTATTCACTGAAATGACATCTTTAAGCTTCTCTATAGTTTTCTTATTTTCCATTATCTGCCAGGTGAAAACAGAACACAAAATATGCATTAGGATTTTAGTAGAAATACTGATATATATATATGTGTGTGTGTGTACACACACATATATATACTAAAAAGATAAACACAACAAAATTTTTGTCAAGCCATCCCATTACATTTCAGGTAAATGCAGGGGATCCAGCTTTGGACTAAGCAAAAAATCAAGAACTGAAAGAGATGAGGGAAAATGAAGTCATAAATATTTCATGGCATCCACAACCTTACTGTTTATGAGATAACCAGAAAAAAAAGGTCAAAGTATAGAAAATCATAATGCAATAAGTAAATAAAATGTTTTAAAGCACAGAAAATTAACTAATTAATTACTGTTTCAAGTAAACCAGTTCAAATTAGTAATTTTTTTCTAGTGATAGAGAAAAAAATTTCCCAAGATCATTTTTAAAATTTTCTTATCTGAAGTAAAAAATGATAAAATTTAAGGAAGAATAGACTAATCTCACATACAGAAGAAATCCAAAAAATTTATAAATATACCCGCTCCTTAAGGAAGTGGATATAACTCTGCAATCTTTGTTTGCAATGCCTGGGATTGAATCCTGGGCCTCATGTATGCTAGGCAAGTGCTCTACCATGAGCTGCATCCTGAGCTTGTAACTCTTCATACTTTAACTGTGGGCTGTGCATGGTAACTTCCAAAGAATACAATATAAAAAGGATTGGAAAGAATTTTTACAGTGGAGAAATCTGATAAATACTACCTCAGCTAGGTGATCAAGCTTACTTGGGGGTAGGATATTTCAGAACACACTCTCTACTATCTTGTGCAACTTTTATGTAATTATAGAAACTTATAGAAATTGAAAATGAAACATGAATTGAAAATGAAATAAATTTTTTTTAAGTACAGAAAATTGATTAATTCATTACTCTTTCAAGTAAAAAGTAAACAAATATTGTTCAACTGGACAATAGTTTTTTAGTTGTTCTGCATGTTTCCAAGGGCAGAGCAAAGCAATATGAAAATTATCCAAGGTTGAGAATAAAAATATTTCCTAGGCCCATAAAAATAATTTGTTGTATCATTACTTAAAAGTTCCACAAAATGGGCAGAAGTGGGTTCAACTTCCTTGGCTCCTAATCTTACTTTAGTTAACAGTCAGACTAAGTTTAACTTAACCAATTTTACAAAATATTTCAAAAGCCAAATTGCAGTAACATTTAGCAGCAAAACTCTTACCAAGTCCTGATTCTTAGCTTTCTGTTCTTTCTCAGATTCTAACATAACATGAAGACTTTTAGCTCTCTCATCCAGAAGTTCATTAGCTTTTTCAAGAAGCTTCATTTTATCCTGGAAAAAATAGGTGTCAAGATTACTCACTCATTACATTTACTTTTGAGTTTAGAATGTAATTCCCCCCAAAGAAGGGATTTTTACCTTGTATTTAGTTGTTTCATCAGAAAGAATCATTTTTTGTTTCATGGTTTCTTGAACCTGTTTCTTTGATTCCTTCACCTATGCAAATAAAGCATTCAGAATTAAGATACACAAATTATAGTGCTACTATACAAGTTACTTCCAGACAAGTGACCCTTTCCAGAAGAAAGCAGTACTTAATACATGACTGCTTAGAATTTGGATGATTTGTAGGAAATAATGAAAAAATTTTTAAAATACGATTTTTAAATTAAAACAGGTAGAAATGATTCAAGCTAGAACCAAGGGAGAAAGAAACAAAAAAATAATTATACCTTCTGTTCATAATTTGACAATTTCTGCATTAGTTCTTCATTTTCTTTTATGAAATTGTTCACCTTTTTGGAAATTTGCTGTTCATTGACTAAAAGGGGGAAATATACAAGATTATTACAATCACTAAATGAAATTCAATTATTCAATCTACTAAAAGCAAAGACATGTTATATGGTACTATGAGGAAATACTTCTTAGCATAGCTATTATGCTTTTAAAAAGCAATCTATGCTTATTAGCAATAAGAGTATAAAAATTATTAAAATTTAAGAAAAATATAAGAACAATGATATTTTGCTGGGCGCAATGGTACACACCTGTAATCCCAGTGGCTCAGGAGGCTGAGCTAGAAGGATCCCAAGTTCAAAGCCAGCCTCAGCAAGAGCGAAACACTAAGCAACTAAGTGAGACTTGGTCTCTAAATATAGGAGGTTGGGGATGTGGCTCAGTAGTGTGCCCCAGAGTTCAATCCCAGGTACCCCTCCCATCCAAAATGATATTTCAATTTAAGCTTATTTCACAGATGGGAAATACAGTAAAGTGTTGTAGCTTGATATTCCTCCCTTCTCAAAACACTTTCTTTTCAGAAAATGGAATCATTTAATTCTTTGCAAAGAAAAACAGAAATGAAAACATACTGATTCACATTACCATTCTTTAAATTATCTACTCAATTACTTAATGCATGATTAAATCATTAGCATAGAAATACTCTTCAAATGTAATACATCTGCATTATATCAATATTCAAAGTTAATCTGCCCCAAATTAAAACTTATCATCTCCCTATCCACAATTTGTTCCTCCTCTTTATCTCCTATCTCAGAGTTGGAACCATCATCATCTACTCTATTATCCATGCTAGCAACCTAGGAACAGTAAAATTTTCAGGAGGTAAAAAAGATAATAGACATTAAAAGTCACTGTATCTACTTCTAACATACATAAAACACACATCAAACACCAATACAAAGGGTTATTACAAGTTTAAGAGACCTAAAAATTTACCTTGATATACTCTATCTTTTACCTAGAAGAGAGAAAAAAGATTAAATTTGATATCAAACATCTGCTCAATAGAAACAGCATTCCTAAAACAACAATCAGAATCATAACCAAGTGAGAATTTAATAACATTCTGGTTCAGGATAATAATTTATAGGATTAAAAATAAGTAAAGGTTAACAAGCCTTTAAAATTTAATTGGTAGTGATATTTCATAAATAGCCTCTGACATAAAAACACTAAGATATGCACCTTATTTCACAGTAAATATGTGTGTGTGTGTGTGTGTGTGTGTGTGTACTCAAAATCATTTACTTGACAATTCTAAATAACCAGGATAAAGTCTAGAAACAATGACTATTCAAAAGGAATCTGAGGAAACAATATTAAAGGCATAATCTTTGTACTAAGATATGCCACTTTCACTCACCAGAAAACATCTTAGAACTCCAATTTAAATTTGGCTATTGGCTGAATTTAGAAACTAAGAGGCTACATCATCTTATTTCTGCAAACCACTAAATATATAGCAAGAAATCTGAAAGGGAAGACTGCTAGAAGAAAATGCACAAGCAACAAGAGAAATGACAATTAACATATTCTGGAAAGGACAAAAACAATCATTTCCAAAAGACAGCAATAAACTACCTGATAATAAAACGTAAGCAGAAATTTTTTTAAAACATCACTAAATTTCTTTGTAACTTAGCATATTACTTGTCCTTTCAAATGTTATAAATGGTGATGGGATACTCAGATGTGTCCATGGATCATCCATGGGATCTTCGTAATAGGAAATTGCATTCAGAAAACTCCAACACAGAAAGAAATAAACATTTCTTTAATGTCATAGCCTTGCTAACCTTTTACTCAAAATGACAACAGAGGAAAATGGGAAGTAGCATAAAAGCAGTCATCTAAGGTAAGGACGAAAGTTCCAAAGTCAAATGCTGAAACTGAGGAGCAACAAGCTAGGAACCAGATCCCACATAACCTAGTGAAAAGAGAAACAGGTACCAGGGTTCTTGAAATGAAAGAAACAAGAGAGAGAAATATAAAATGTTTTCATGTTTTTCCCTTCTCTTTATCCTTCTATTTCCTTTTAGCTGAGAAAAAGTTCAATGAGATTAGAAAATTCCTCACAGGAATCCAGGCAAACGATTCTTCTATTTAAGAAGGGAATACTTTCTAAGAGATTTTACACTCAATTGTACAAGGAGAGGAAACTTATCCTAACAATGATATGTCTGATATAATTAAGAAATCAGAAAAAGAACAATCAGATTTGAAAAGATTTGTATCCAATGCTTTTGGCCTCTTTAACTGTTAGGCTTTTCATATGCAAAGTCCATTTACCTAAAATAATTTTCTTCCAATTATGTTAAATAACTATGAAACAGAATGACCTACAGTACAAACATAAGTATGTATAAGCGCATATATACACACACACACACACACACACACACACACACACACACACACTCTTATACATATATGTACACATATACACAGAGATAGACTAATTCTGCTCAGGAAAAAAAAAGACTTAATGAACAAAACATTTAATGGATTTTTGGACAACACATAATCTATACTTCCAAATAAAAAGGTATTTTCTGAACATATGATCAAATCATAAAATCTGGGAAAAATTTATATAAAAGACTGGAAAAATTATCTCATCTCCTTTTTCTCATTTTACTGTATTTCTTTGCAGCATTTCCCCCTGTTTATATGTGTTTATATTAACATACAGTTCATCAACATTTAAATCTTAGTTTCTGCTTTTTTTCCCCACTTCACATTTAATTGTGAGCATTTTCTGTACCTCAAAGCTTTGAAATAAATACATCTGCCTACTATTCCATTAATTGAACATACAATAACCCCTAAATGAATTATGTTGTGCTAAGTCTTCAATCTAATACACTGTTCCATTGAAAAACATTACCAAAATCTTCAAAGCATAGTTATTTCTTTAAGATAGATTACTAGACATATATGCTACATAAAAGGATATTTATCTAACCTATCCCATCTTTTATCCCACTTTTAAGACTTCTGATACATATGAAACTACTGGTCAGGATGGCTGTAAGAATTACCAGTTCTACCAACTGCACCCACACTAAATTATTTTATAAGGTTAGTTTGACTTAAACCACTAATTTGTGTTTTAGCAATTGAAAAAGAAAAAAAAAGGGGGGGGGCAGTGACTATATAAAATAATCCTTGTGCTTATGTGCTGAGGTATAAGAAAGTTAATTTACTCACAACAAGAACAGTTCTCCAAAAGAAAATGACAAAGGATACAATCCCAAAGAAAACAGTGAAAACTACAGGCTTCCATGGTAGTCCATAAAAATCAGGCCCAGGTTGAGTATCATCAGGCAATGTAGTAAACAGCTGAAACAGACAAATTAGAAGAAATGGGAAACCTTAAATTTATAACAAAACAGTCACAAAGAATCATGGCAATTCTAAACCAACCTCCTCATCAGAAATCCACCTCCTCAATATTTTCCAATAGCTTCTTCAAGAGAGAGGATACTGGCAGTCTCACATTTTTTGTTGGCTTGCAGTGTTTTCAAGTATAATGAATCTAAATACTTTTTTTAAAAATATTTATTTATGTATCTTTAGTTTTAGGGTGGACACATTGTTTTGTTTTTATATGGTGCAGAGGATCCAACCCAGTGCCTCATGTATGCTAGGCAAGCGCTCTACCACTGAACCACAACCCCAGCCCGAATCTAAATACTTTAAATTGAGCATACATTTCCAGTTTGTAACAGGCCCTATATCATCACATTGTCTAACACCTGGCTAGAATCCCTCTGGATCATTCTTTTCTCTTAAATAACCTGGTTTTTATAATTTAAAAAATTCATTTAAGACAAAAACTTAAATATATGAAAGAACTAATTAATTTTATGGCAACAAATAAAAACAATGATGATATAAGATTTTAAATCTTACTTCCATTCCACTCTTATATAAACAGATAAGTGACATGTAATTTCAGACACCTCTTGAAAACTGGCTTAAACTTCTCTGAATTTAACATCCTTCTATAAAATTCAAAGCCTAATTTTAAATGGTTGCTCAAAGGCAGTGCAGTAAACACCTGCCTACTCTTCCCTGTTTTCACCGCCCTCTACACGTAATAGGAGATAACTGTCATTTGGGCCCAATTCCCCAGCAGTCTCCGTAGGGAAAACACCTGTAGTAACCTTAGCTGTTTGGAATGTTGGCTGCATTTCGGAACATACCATGAGGTTGTCACCTCTATTCCGTCAAAAAAAAAAAGTGCAAGTGGGGAAAGCTCAAGTACACTCTCACCGGCCTTGCTTAACAATACAGTCAAGTCCTGCTTGCCTTGGGCCCGACACACTCCATTTCTCCGTCGCCACGACAGTCAGTGCACCCACTCCGCCAGAACTCAGCCACCCGCCTGCCAGAGCTGGGGTCCCTCCCTGGGAATGGGACCGTCACCTCCAGTAGCTTGGCAATGAGGGCTGCGTAGAGCACCGACAGGGGTCCCAGGAGCTCCGGGTCCCCCGGGAAAGCAGTGACAGAAGGCACAGTGGCAGGTACTGAGTCCATGGTGTAGGGACAGCTGAGCGGAAGCAACGCTTCCATGCAGAACAGCACAGGACCCTCTTTCACCGTTTCCTACTTCGGTAGGACCCAGAGCAGGGGGCAGGTACTGGGAGTGAACTTTGCCTTCCTCCACCACAGGCGCTTTCCGCCCAAGGCAAGTAAAACGCGTCATCAGAGGAAGCCCCTGGGCCGACAGCAGTGAGAGGACAGAGGATGCAGAGGGGCGGGCAGGGAGTGGAAAGAACCAACTGCGGAGCCCAGCGGGGGACAGCGCGAGGAGAGCCCAGCAGAAGAGTCCAAATGAAAGGACTCCAGAAGGAAAGAGGCTCACCTGTCCCCGGAACTGGGAGAGGACCAGCGATTTAGAAGGCCCTGGAGGAAGCCAGGGAACTAGCAAAAGGGGATTATAGGCAGAGACTAGGAAAAAGGAGAATGTCAGGCCTCCCAGCTCCTCCCAGAGCAAAACCCTTTTGTCAACGTGTTGAGACACCAGGTACCTACCTGCCCCAAAAGTGCAGACAGAAGAGGAGAAGCTTCTCCTGCTCCCTTCTAAAGGACTACTGCTTGGACTGGGCTTTCCTTCCCTGCTCAATCCAGTCCTGTTACTTTCTCCAATTGTGGATGACACTCTTTTTAAAAAGCCTTATCCTAAGGAATCATGTCATTATCACCCCACTCCGGTGGCTTCATTTCTGGATGCCACATTTTAAGGTTGCATGACTTGTGGAAAAGAACAGAATCATGAATAGCCCCCGAAAAGCACGTGCTAAAAATTGAAGAAACTGGGGACGTTTAACTTGGGGAGGGAATGAACATATGTGGATCTTTAAAAATCTGTCGTCAAGTTGATTATAGTCAATTCAAAAGAACAAGAATAAGCAGGAAAGCACTGAAAAAGAAGAGCAATGAAGGGTACAGGGAGGGCAGACTATATAATTAATTCATGTACCCTCGTCCAAGCCCAAGAATACATAGAGATTGTGGGACAGAATAGAGAATCCAGAAACAGAACCAACTGGACACTTGGGGTACAATAAAAGTTAGTTTGGGGAAAATATACTTTCTAATAAGTAGCGTTACCACATGGAAAATTATAAAATTGGATTTTTCTCTACTTATTCAAAAGATAAACTACAAATGGATAAGAAACATGAATGTAAAAATAGAAAATAAACAAGTACTAGAAAATATTGGGTGAAATTTTCTATGTATTATGAGTGGGCAAAACCTGCCTCATTGAAAAAATCTTTCCTACACACACACACACACACACACACACACACACACACACACACACAGTTTGACAATGACAACCTGAGAAAAAATATTTGCAACCTATTATTGTCCAAAGAATCATGTTCCTGAAATATAAAGAACATTATAAATAAAATGGCCAGCAAACCTATACAAAAATGGGCTGAAGAAATAAACAGATCTCAGGAAAAGAAATGCAAATAGCTATAACATATGGAAACATGCTCTGCTTAGCTCATAATGAACAAAATACAAATTAAACCACACCAAGATACCATTTCTCACTTGCATTGGCAAGATCCAAACGTTTGACAACATACTCAGTAGGTGAGAGAATGTGGGGGAATACAAATTCTCAGATAAGTATACAAAATGATACAACCCTTATGAATGAGATTTGGCAACATCTCCCAAAACTGCTTATATATTTACCTATTAACTCAACAATCGCACTTTTTTTTTTTTAACTTTTTCAGTGCTGGGGAAGGGTATCTAGGGCAAGTGCTCTACTGCTGAGCTATAGTCCCCCAGCCCTAACTTCTAAAGATACTGGGAATACAACAACAAATGTTTAAAACTTGTATTTACAAAACTATGTTATTCAAGCATTAATTATAATAATACAAGATGGTCACAAAAGGCTGAAACAACCGTCACCAATGAAAGTTGTTGAATAAACCAAAGAAGAAAGAAAATAATTTTAAATACTGCTAAGAGCTGGTTTCCAGAATATATATTTTTAAAATGAAGTAGAGAAAAATATTTGTAGAATACTATTTGTATCTTAGAAAGTGAAATAAGATGAGTATATTATTTCTTATAGCTTTGAGGTAAAATTGACATGCAATAAATTACATGTATTTAAAGTGTGGAATTTGATAAATTTTAACATGAAATTATGAAATCACCATTATAATCAAGATAATATACACATCCTTTACTTCCAAAAATATTCTCATTCTCTAGGTAATTCTGCCCTTTGTCACCCTTCCTTCTTGCCCCCCACTTTCCCATTCCTCCAGCAAAATGTCTATCTTAATAGATTGCTTTGTATTCCTCAAGTTTTATGTGTATGGGATAATGTATTTTCTATGGCTTCTCTTATTCAGCATAATTTGAGATTCATCTATATCAGTTTATCTATCATCTATTTTTATTGCTGAGTAGCATTTCATTATATGTACATACCACAATTTGTCTATCATCTATTGATAGACATTTGGATTTTTTTCCAGTTTGGGGCTTTTACAAATATAAAATTCCTCCTATTGCTATATA
Organism: Ictidomys tridecemlineatus; assembly: GCF_052094955.1. NCBI lineage: Eukaryota > Metazoa > Chordata > Mammalia > Rodentia > Sciuridae > Ictidomys > Ictidomys tridecemlineatus. The sequence goes on from NW_027526139.1 coordinate 75,499, forward strand.
ACTTATCTTTTCTTTGGAAAAGAATGGTTGGATATGACTGGTATATGTTTACCTTTTTAAGAAGGTGATTCTACCACTTTATATCCCCACCAGCTGTGTACCCATCCAGTTCCTTTATCTCCAACCACTCAGCACAATTGTCTTTAATATTAGATATTTAATAAGTGTGTAGTGGTAACTCTTATGCTTCAAAATTGCATTTCCCTGATAATTATGTCAAGCATTTTTAATGTCTTTATTTACTATCTGTTTATCTTCTTTGATGAAGTGTTATTTTACAGGACTATATTTTTTCTAATGAGTTCTAAGAGTTCTTCATATATTCTTGATGCAAGTCTTGATAAATGCTTTACAGTAATTTCCTCCCAGCTTGTGTTTTGTCTATTTCATTAACTTCAAAGTGTATTTTGAATTACAGAGGTTTTAGTTTGATGAATCCAACATTGTCAAATCCTTTTTAATGCTTTTGTTGTTAAATTTAAGAAATCTTTGCCAAACCTAAGTTCAACAAAAATTTTTCTCTTATTTTTTTCCTAGAGGTTTTGTAGTTTTGAGTTTAATATTTAAGTCTGTGAGTTAATTCAGGTGACTAATGCAAGGCATGGATCAATATTTTGCATATAAATATGCAGTAATTTCAGTACCATTTGCTGAAAAAACTTTCCATTCTCTACTTGTCTTTCCATCTTTGTCAATGACTGTTGCCATATATATTGTGTATCTATCTCTGAATTCTTGGCTCTGTTCCAATGTTTTGTCTGCAATCCTGATTACTGTAGCTTTAGAATATTTTTTTTTCTTTTTTTCCTCTTCGTATGGTACTAGGGATTGAACACAGGACCTTGCATATGCTAGGCAAGTGCTCTACCACTGAGCTACATCCCCAGACCTAGATTAAGTCTTGAAGCCATGTATTCTAGGTCTGTTGCAATCAACTTGTCATTTTCTACAAAACTCTGCAGGAATTTTGATTGGAATAATGTTGACTCTGGTGATTAAACTGGGATGAATGGACACCTTAGTCTTCTGACTCATAAATTAGGTATATCTCTCCATTTAGGTTCTCTTTAATTTCTATCAACAATATTTTATAGTTTTTAATATATACATTTTAGTTTTTGCCACGTTTATGTTTAAATACTTCATATTTTTATTCTATTGTACATGGAAATCTTTAAAATTTCAATTTCTAATTATTCATTGTTAATATATAGAAAATATAATTGCTTTTAGATGTAAATTTTATCTGTCAACCTTACAATAGCTTTTTTCTAGATCATACCAGATTGTATCTATATATATTCATGTTATCTGAAAATAAAGAGAATTTTATTTCTTCCTTTCCAATCTGAGTGCATTTTATTTCTTTTTCTTGCCTTAGTATACTAGCTATTTCCTTACTGCACCCCAGTACAATGCTAAATAGATGTAATGAGAGTGGACATCTCTGTTTGGTTTCTGATCTTGGGGAAAAGTATTCAATTATCAACCATTAAGTATGAGGTTAGCTGCATTTTTTCAGAGGATATTTTAAGCTCCCTTCTATTCCTAGTTTGTTGTTTGTTTTTCTACATCAATAATAAATGCTGAGGGGCTGGGGTTGATACTCAGTGGTAGAGCACTTGCCTAGCATGTGTGAGGCAATGGGTTCGATTCTCAGCACCGCATATAAATAAGTGAATAAAATAAAAGTCAATCAACATCTAAAAAATTTTTTTAAATAATAATCAGGGCTGATTTTTTTTTTACATGTCGATGGGATTTATTGTCACCTACTTGTACATGCACACAAAATAACAATATAATTTGGCCAATATTACTCCCCAACATTTCCCCCCTCTGCTATATTTTTTAAATGCTTGTTTTGTATCTCTTGAGCTAAACACAAAGATTGTGCTTTTAGGTACATCAATGTGGTAAATTTCATTGATTTTCAAATATTAAATAAATTTTGGATTTTGACATAAATCCCCATCATCCGTCTAGTTTTTGTCTATGATGTATTTTCCTTTTACATATTGTTGTATTTGACTTAAATTTTTGTTTAGAATTTCTGTACAGATTCATTGGAGATCTCTTGAGAGGTATGTGATTTTCTTTTCTTGTTATATCTTTGTCTTGGTTTGGTGTAGTGATAACACTGGCTTCATAGGAGAAATATTTCCTTGCTTTAATATTCTACAAGGGTTTAGTATTACTAATACTATTAGGAATTAGTATCATTTCTTCCTTACAGGAATTGGATCACCAATAAAGCTATCTGGGTCTTATATTTTTTTCTTTGTAGAAAGGTTTTTACCTATAACTTCAATTTCTTTAATAGTCAACAAGGTTTATGAAGTTGTCTGTTTTTCTTGAGTGAACTTTTGCAATTTGTGGCTTAAATAGAATTTCTTCATTTCATCTAAATTGTCAAGTTAATTAACATAAACTGTTCATAATATCCCCATTATCAGTCTAGTATCTGTGAAATCTGTAGTTATATCCCTTCTCTGATTGCGGATATTGGTAATCTGTGTCTCCTCTTTTATTTCCCTCACTAGATGTTGATCAATTTTATTCATCTTAAAGAACTAGCTTTGGGTTTCATTGATTTTCTCTTATTTTCCTTTTTTAAAATTTTACTGACTTATAGTCTTTATTATATCTTTTTTTCTTGCTTACTTGGAGATTAACTTATTTTTCCTTTTCTAGTTTCTCATAGTAGGAACTAAAGTCAATGACTGGAGACTTCTTTTTTAATAAAGCTATCTTGGGCCTGGTAGTGCTACAAATTTTCCAATAACGCTTTAGTGACATTGCACAAATGGATATGTTGTTTTCAGTTTTATTGAACTCAAAATATGAATTTCTTCTTTGATTTATTTGACTCAAAAATTATTTAGCAGTGGGGGCTAAGGTTGTAGCTCAGTGGTAAAGTGCTTGCCTCACATGTGTGAGGCACTGGGTTCGATCCCCAGCACCACATAAAAATAAATGTACTGTGTTGTTCATTTATACATATATATATATATATATATATATATATATATATATATATATATATATATATTTAGCAGTCTGGCACTAAAGTTTTCAAATATTTGAGAAATTTCCAGATTTTTTCATTATTGATTTCTCATTTTATTGTGTTCAGAGAACAAGCTTTGCCTGACTTTGAATACTTTTATATTTACTGATAATTTTTTTAAGATCCAGAATACAGTTTATCTTGGTAAATGTTCCATGTGCACTAAGCTCCTTGGGAGTTTTCTATAAAAGTCAATTAATTTCAAATGGATGGATTGATTATGTCATTCACACTTTCTACAATCTTACTTTTATTTTTCATTTTCTGCCATTTGCTGAGGAGAGGATATTGAAATCTCTAAATGTAATCTATAGGATTCATCATTTTCCTCATAATTCTATCAATTTTTATACTTCATGTATTTTGAAGGTCTAATATTAAAAGTACAAGCATTTAAGTTTATTATATAATCTTGACTGATTCCTTTATCATTAGGAAATAACTTTCTTGAGTCCCGATGATATATTTTGCCCCACAACCTCTTTTGGTTTAATGTAGCTACTCCAGATTTCCTTTCACTAGTGTTTAACATGAGATACCTTTTTCAATCATTCTAATTTTGACTTCTTTGTGTCTATTTACAGTGTTACTCCCTTAGACATCTATTTGGGTCTTGCTTCTTTAGGCAATATGACAATCTCTGTTTTTAACTGATGTATTTAGATACTTTCCACTTAATAGGATTACTGCTGTGCATAGGTGTAAGCTTAATATAATCTTCTATTTGTTCCTTCTGTTCTTTGTTCTTTTTCTTTTCTTTCTGTCTTCTTTTGCAGAAATACCACTGTTGGTATTTTTAGTGATTCCTCTATTGGCTTATTAAGCTATAACTCTGTTTTCTAATCTTAGTGCTTCAGGGTTTAGAATGTACATCTTTAATTTGTCACAATATACCTTCAGATGATACTGTATTACTTCACATATTCAATAAGAACGTTACAATAATTACTACCCTTCTGAGATTTATACTGTTGTCATGTATTTTACTTTACATGTTTTCTAAATCCCATACTACACTGATGTTTGTCTTTAAACAGTCAATGACTTTTTAAAATGTTCAAATAAGAAAAATTATTTTAAATATTTATGCACATAGTCACCATTTTCAGTGTTCTTTACTCCTTTATTCCATTATTTCCATCTGCTGTCTTGGTGCAAGTGTAGGGTGAATTCTTTCAGCTTGTATGTCAGTACAAGTCTTCATTTTAGAAAGATATTTCACTGGGCATGATATTATCGGCCAACATTATTACTCTTCAAATATATTAAAGGTATCACTCCACTATATTCTCTTATGCCTAATTTCTGACAAGAAATCTGATGTCATCCTTAGTTCTTCTCTACATAAATGTTTTCTCTAACTGCTAAGATTGCTCTTTATCACTGGTTTTGAGCAATTTATTTATGATATAATATACCTTGATATAGCTTTATTCATGCTTTTTGTACTCTAGTTCCTTGTAATATCTTGGATCTGCAGATGTACAGTTTTCACAAATTTTTGAAAATTTTTGGCCATCATTTCTTAAAATATTTTTCTGAATACCTCTCAATGCTCAACTTGAAACTATCCCACAGCTCACTGATGCTCTGGTTCACTTTTATTTAACAGAAGAAATTTTTCCTGTGTTTTATTTGGGGTACTTCTCCTGTTATGTCCTCAAGTTCACTAACAATTTCATCACAATGCTTATTCTGACATTAATCCCATCCACTGTGTTTATCATATATTTTCAACTCTAGAAGTCTGATTTTCTTAAAATATATCTTCTATATCTCTTTTTACCTTTTTAACACACGAAATATAGTAGTAATAACTTTTTAAAAATGCCATTACCTCATTCTAACATCTCTGGCAGTTCTCGGTTGGCTTTGATTGGATGATTCTTCTCCTCATCATTGTGAATTGTATTTTTCTTGCTTCTTTGCATGCCTGGTAAGCTTTGATTCGATGCCATACATTACGAATTACTATTCTTAATATTTTGTATACAATTAAATTACTGGAAACAATTTGATTCTCTTGGGTCTGAATATTTGCTAGGTATGACATAAATTGTAATAGTCAGTCCGAGGTAACGCCCTTCTGATTATTCTACCCAACTTCCTTAGATAGTTTTTTCCAGGTGCTATTCTGGTCCCTGTGTTAGGACCTGTTCCTTCTAATCACTTAAGATTGTTTCTCTGACTTGCTAAGCAGTTTCATCACACTTATGTGCAGATCAATACCCTGCTGAACACTCAGAGAGCCTTTCACAGATTTCCAGAATTGTCTCTCAATGTAGCAACCTTCTTTTGGTACTCCACCCTGTGAATTCTAGTCACTTCAGTTTTCCTGGAATCTCAGCACCATCTCTCAATTCATGGTATCCTCTGGTTCTGCCTGACTTCCCCTTCTTTGTCATGGCTTGGGAATCTCTTAACATAGTAAAAGCTGGGACAACTAAAGAGCTCACAGCATTTGTTCCTTATGTTTCCAGAATCATTCTTTGTTGCTTGATCTTCAATGTTGCTGGATCTTCAAATTTTATCTGTTTGTGGGTTTTTTTTTTTCATATTTATTTTAGTTGTTTCAGTTGGGAAGGTGAAGCCAGTACCTATATAAAGCTATCATAGCTAGATGTAAAAATCATTTGCTTTTCTTTTTCTTTTTATGGTGCTGGGGATTGAACACATGGCCTCATGTATGGTAGGCAAGTGCTCTACCACTGAGCTACATATCCCTTTTCTCATTTGCTTATTTTTTTAATAGCAGAATACATAATGAAATAAATTTTAAAAGTTAACTATAAAAGAGAGTAACATCAGGGTAGACAGAACTGGGCCAAAAGCTAGAATTCTTTCAAAATCAGGCAGGAGAATCACAAGTTCAAAGCTAGCCTCAGCAACTTAGCAAGTCCCTACGCAATTTAGTGAGAACTATCTCTAAATAAAAAATAAAGAGGCTAGGTATGTGGCTCAGTGGATAGGAGCCCTGGGTTCAATCACCAGTACTAGAAAACAGAAACAACTTATTTTTACAAATTAACTTTGGCTCTTCTAAATATTTAAATAATTGTAAAATAAACAAAAAAATCTTTATAAAGTAATACCTAAATATTGAAAGCAAAAATGAAACAACCTGTGACATCAAGTTGGTGACAAACCACAGAAATGAATTAGTTCAAACATACCTTAGTGGGATATAGCTTAAAGACAAGAGAATTTCATTTCAGGAATACATTCCTGAAAGTATTTTAAATAACATAAATATAGTCTTGTGTTGCTTAATGATGGGAATAAATTCTGAGAAACACATCTTAGGCAATTTCAGCATGTAAACATCATTGAGCATACTTATACAAACCTAGAAAATATAGCCATTTCCACACGTAGGTATTCATATATGGTATATCATCGCTTTGGGGATAAAAGCCTATAAGATATTATTATACTGAATTCTGTAGACAATTGTAACGTTGTAAATGTTTATATATCTAAACATATCAAATCACAAAAAAGATATTAAAAATACTAGGTGACAAGAATTTTTTAGCTCCATTATTATGCACTAATGACCAAAATGTCATTAAGTGGCACAAGACTGTAAACAATTATACTGATGTCATTGAAAACTGGAATTCCAACATCAGAGAAAGAAAACACAAATCTAAGATAGATGAAGTGAAGTAAAATCTCTCCTGAATTTTCATGGGAATTATCTAAATGACATGATGAAAAATCCCCACATATTTCTGAGCTTTGTTCACTAAAAAGGCCTACAAATGACAGTCAATTTGAGCAATAAGCAATCCTAGTACTTGGAATGTAGCCTCTAAATATCATTTCCTATTGAAAGGAACCAAAGTTCTTTTAGAGAAATAGTTCCTTCAAGGTCTGGACAGGGAATGTTTAAGATGAACTTGGAATATCTCATAGTTCAAAAGCAAGGGAAATAGGTAACAATGACCACTAGGTGGTGGCAAAGGGTCCCAGGAGCCAAGATAAAGAGGCTTCTACAAGGCAAAAGGGGGAGAAATTGAGCATCAGGTAAGAACAATTACTATTCCTAACTGGATTAAACACACCAAATATTTTTAAATGCATGACGTCATATTGACTCTTAAATAAAAGTTAAAAAGATTTCAAAAGCCCCTTTGGGTATCATTTGATAATGCTAGAATACCACCTTACTATTCTGAAAAGTAATGAAGAAAAGGAATCAAATGTTTATCTCCTGCCTTAACTATACAAACCAAATATCTGTGTAAAGAATAATCAATCATAGCCAGGCGTCGTGGCACACACTTGTAATCCCAGTAGTTCGGGAGGCTGAGGAGGGAAGATAGCAAGTTCAAAGTCAGCCTCAGCAAAAGCGAATTGCTAAGCAACTCAGTGAGACCCTGTATATAAATAAAATACAAAATAAGGCTGGGGATATGGCTCACTAGCCAAGTGCCCCTGAGTTTAATCCCCAGTACAAAAAAAAAAAAGAAAGAAAGAATAATCAATCATAAATTTTTATTTGTATAGGCATCCCAGCCTTTAAATGAAGAAAGAAAAATCCCAGCAACTCAGACCATTGCTATTTTGCAACCTGTAATATATTAGCAAATCTCACCAAGGTCACTGTTGACTAGTAGTCAACATCAAAGGAGAGGACATGCAGATGTCAATGCAATATTTTATTAAGTTTTCATAAGAAACAGAATTGAACCTAAACCTGACTACGAATTTCCAAGAAATATAAAGCAACAGAGAAAGGCTGAGGTTGTTAGCTCAGCACTTGCCTAGAATGCATGGAGCCCGAGGTTCAATCCCCAACACCACCAAACAAACAAACAAAAAAAAGGCAATAGAGAAAACAGGTTAAATTGTTGTACCAGGGGGATGTCATTTATTCACCAAAGCTACAATATATCCTAGAAGTCCCACAAACATATTTTTTTCAATTATCGCAAAAAGTTACAACAAAAGGATAAATCAATAGAGAGTAACTTATATGAGACTTGTTCTCCCACTGAAAGCAACCAGAAAGTTGGAATATATATATATATATATATATATATATATATATATATATATATATATATATATATTTGGTATCAGGGATTAAACTCAGAAGCACTTGATCACTGAGCCACATCCCCAGTCTCAGCCCCATTTTGTATTTTATTTAGAGACAGGGTCTCACTGAGTTACTTAGCACCTCACTTTTGGCTTTGAACTCATGATCCTCCTGTCTCAGCCTCCCGAGCCACTAGGATTAAGGCATGTGCCACCATGCCCAGTCAAAATATATTTTTAAAGAGCTATTTTTCAGATAGAAAGCCACAAGGGACATGCAACTGTCACCCCTAAGAGCAGGAGAACAAATAGATGAGCATTTCACCTGGAGGCACCCTCTAGACCTCAGTTTGGGAAGGGGAACCCAAATAGGGCATAACAGTCTCACTGAGGAGAGAGAGACCAGAGTTCCAGGAGATTAAGCAGCCAAAAATATGTAGAGAAAACTACCAGAAAGATGGGAGCCACAAAGAAAGAGAGTTCCAGAAATCTGCATGGAGGTGGTCTTCAGTTTGGGGCTACATTCTAAGCAGTACCTGCGAGGGCCAAAAACAACTATAAGCTAACCAATCCCACAGTTGGCACTGAGCTGGGAGAAGTCTGGATTCCAGCTAGCCAGAGAGAGTTGACATACAAAAACAGTATGGTCAACAAGCTCATGAAGAAGTATTTGATCCAGGCATCATGGCACATGTCTGTAATCCCAGCAACTCAGAAGGTTGAGGCAGGAGGATCCCAAGTTTGAGGCTGGCAACTTATCAAGGGCCTAAGCAAGTTAGTGAGACCCTATCTCAAAAGAAAAAAAAAGTTCACTCAATATCATTAATTATCAGGAAATAAACTCACAAAGACATACCCACTAGAATGGCCCAAGTGCTAGTGAAGATGAAGTCAAGTGGAAGTCTCCTAAATTGCTGGTGGAAGTATAAAATGATTGTGGTCATTTTTTAGCATGGCTTGACAGTATCACATAAGATAAAAACATACATTAAACGTAGGAGGCAATTGCACTCCTAGATATGAGTCCATTTATAGTGGCATATATATGAAATAGTACTGTAGGAAAAATGAATCTATAGTTTAAAAAAAAAAGTTATCAGTGGTTGCCTGGAACAGGTGGTGAAGGAACTCACTGGGAAGGATCCCAAGGAAACCCCTTTTCTAGTGAAAAAACTGTTCTATATCTTGATTATGGTAGTTTTTACATGGGTATCTACATTTGTTAAAACTCAGAGTGTGCTTGCTTTGGCAGCACATATACTAAAATTGGAACAATACAGAAAAAATTAGCATGGTCCCTGAGCAAGGATGACACCCACATTTGTGAAGCATTCCATAGTTTTGTGGAACCAACCCTTCAACAGATGAATGGATAAAGAAACTGTGGTACATATATGAAATGGAATATTACTTATAGCCTTAAAAGAGAAAAAAATTATGGCATCTGCGGGTGAATGGGAATATCAGGTTAAGGGAAGTAAGCCAATCCCAAAAACCAAAAGCTGTATGTTCTCTCTGAAAGTGGATGCTGACCCATAATGGGGGTAAGGTGGGTGGTAAGAGGCATGGAAAGAATGGAGGAACTTTGACTGGGCAAAGGGGAGGTAGGACAGGTGACGCGGCATAGGGATAGGAAAGATGGTGGAATGAGATGAACCTTATTACCCGAGGTACATGTAGGAATACAAATGTGTTGTGTACAACTAGGAAAAGTTTTGTTCCATTTATATACAATGAATCGAAATGCATTCTGCTATCATGTATAACCAATTAGAACAAATTAAAAAAAACTCACTGATATTAGCTATCAAGGAATTACTGTTAAGTTGGGTGATGGCCCGTGGGTTCATTATACTACTCTCTGTGCTTTTCTTTAAAGCTTTTCTAATTAAATTTATTTTTTAACTAGTACATAGAAACAAACATTATAATTATTGAAGTAGGTAACATGACATTTTGATGCATGATTACACTATGTAACGTTTAAATCAGTTAAATATATCTACCTCCTCAAACATCATTTCTCTATGGTAAAACTTTCACAACCTTTTCTTCTAGTATTCTAAAATGTACAGTATGTTATGGTTACCTATAGTCCCCTACTATTCTCTCTGCTCTTATTTGAAAGTTTCCATGATAAAAATACTAAAAATAATTTTTAAATTAAGATATAACTTCAAATATTTAAAGGATTTCTATGTAGAAAAGAATTCAGTTTTATAGAGGAAATCATGTGGAGGAAAATTTGGAGTCAATACAAGGATGAACTAGACAACAGAAGAACATATAGCCTTGTAAGAGAGTGACTCATGCTAGGAAATACTGGTGTACAGGCCTCATAACTACTCGTCAGGGCCACAGTAAAGAAAATAACAGCAATGAGTGAGAAACTAGACTAACAGCCTTCCAAGGTTTCTTCTAACACTAAGATTCTACTAAGATTCCATTGATCAATGAACCTGATTGGTGCACATCTCCCAAACACATCAGAGCCTATTACTCTCCAGTCCTATCAGATATCATACTACTTGTTTAAGATTTTACATTGATTTGTTCATAATTTTTGCATATATTTGTTAAGTCCTTTTCTTAAGGCTTTCAAAAATCACAATCATGCCTTACATCTGTTAGACTCTTTTAGTCCTCACACAATGTCCTGTACATACTAGGCCATCAAAATGCCTTTTTGAAATCTCCTTTCAAATCAGTCTTTTAACATTGTGCCTCTTCTTTGCCACTCACGTCTATGTCTTACCTATCACCGTACAATCACTGACACACCTGCACCACATTCGTGTCCCCCGACCTAGACCTAGAGGAGGGCTCTGTGCATACCTAAAAATATGAATAAAGAAATCCTTTCCATATCGTGAGGCTGTTAACTTTCCAAGTGATGCTGATTCATTCTGATAATCAAATTATGACTGTGGAAGACTGCTTTAATCACTGGAAATATCATTATTCTAACTGCCTGGCTTGTACATACCCCTTACCCAGGTGGCTGCCACCATCATGAACAAACATGGAGCCAACTGAAAAATGATTTGTTTCTCCCCACCACATCTTTTCCACCCTGGTGGTCTTTCCTCCCCAGGTATTCATTGATTTATACCACCTTCTGACTGCCTACATGAGAATTAGGGGGTGCGTAGGGGTAAAACCCTTCAAAATGCCAGACACCTCACCAGACATTTTACCTTGTCAAATCATTTAATTCTTATGATTGGAGTAAGCATTATCTACATTTTTCAGATGAGGAAAACTTTTTTCAAAAGTTTACTTATTTGCCCAAACTTCTAAATGATAACCTTGGGATTTGAAACCACATCTACCTGGCTTCAAAATCTATACATTTTACAAGGAAAACAACAACATCATCTTTCTTACACAAGCCTTGAAATAACACAATCTACAGGAAACAACTTCAGTTGAGGAGGATTACTGTCACAAAGGCCCTAGGACCTCCAACCTCTAAAAGCTTTCTCATTCCTATAATTAAATTCTAAAAGTCCAATATCAACAAATACCAATGCGGGGGAGGTAAGTCCTAAAATGCTTAGATAAGCTTCTAGACAGATTAAATGTCTTGTTTGAATCATGATTTTCTTTAGAAAGATCAGCCTTAAGTGACTCTTTCTAAGAAACAGATCTAACCTAATTCCTTTTCATTCTTAAAACTTTCTAAGGATCCCCACTATTAATGGTCTAATGCTACTTTGGCTCATGACTTCAGTTAAGATTTGCTGGCCTCTCCAACAGGCCCATCCCCCTCCAACTTCACACTTTACAACACCAACTATTCACATTCTCCTGCCCTCCCCAAATATCCTTTCTTCATGTTTCCATTTCTCTGAACACATTTCTTCTGACTGCCAGCTTCCCCCACCACCCCAGCCTGTCTAATCAACAACAAACCACATGTCAGACTCCTGTTTGCCCTTTGCCTGTGCTTCAAACACATCTCAACCACTTTCTGACCTTATTGATCACCCTTCCAACCATAATAAATGCATTTATGGACAATAATGTTCTACCATCGAATAAATACCTCTCTTTCTGCCATTATCTTACTGTGTTTCAAGTGAATGCTGTTATCTCCCTGCCAGAATGAAAGGTTCTGAGGGGAAGAACCAAGTTTTTATAGGTGTGCAAATGTCCAGCCTTGGTAGGCAGCAAATCTTCCTCATGTGCTAAACCAAGTAGCCATTAAAGCCACACCCCTATGGCTTTTGTTTCAGGAGCTATCTACTCAAAGGATCAGGAGTAATTTTCATAAAGACATTTTAAGTTCTTCACTTCATGACCAGAAGCCACTTAAAAACTAATAAATAATCAACATTCTAATTGAAGAAACTATGTCAAACTTACCATCTTAGACAAATAAAGCAAGAATGAATGTAACAAGAAAAGTATGGTGGTGGCATCTTCTGGCTCTTCCACCTTTATCTCTAGTTGGTTTTCTGTATCAGCAGCATCAACAGGAGTACCTTCTGTTATAAGTAGCTCTAAAATTGAAAGGGGAAATGGCTATTTTATTTTATGCTATAGAATAAGAATTGTCTCTCTTCAGTTTCAATATTCATCGAGTGTTTCACTAAATATATGAGTCACAGTGCCTGGAATATTTGGCTCTCCTAAAGACAATTAACACAGAGAAGAAAACTTCATAATCCTAATTAGAGCTATTAGACCCTTCAATTATAAAATGAACAATCTCTAGTCTACTCTCCACTACTTCAATGGCCATAGAACTGCTACCAGAACAATATTCACTCAAGGGAAAATTTAAAACCAGAGATATATAGACCAGGGTCACAATCAACAAACATGGATTTAGTGCTGGTGAAACCTTGTGTTTAAAATTTTAGGAAAGCTGAAAGAGAGGGAGTCTTGGTTTGCAGATTTTCAGGTGGAATGAGCCAAGGCTTAACACAGTATCTGGCACCTGGCAGAGATACTCAACAATTATTTATTGAATGCACAGATGACAGCTATTTAAAAAGAACACAGTAATATCAAGAGAGACTAAAGGGAATTGGATACAGACCTGCATTGAGGCTCTGTGAATGAGGTAGAATTCCAGTAAGAACTGAGAGCTTGTAGGGGTGGAATTTCAGTATGAGTTACAGCCTGGGGTACGTTTGATTAAACAGCAGGAGTCCAACATGCAGTTATTAAGAAGTTGGACCAGTTGCTTCTAAGGTCTTTCTCAACCCTGAGATTCCCATTCACTACTATTTTTTTAAGCTTTTGCCTAATTTTTTTTAGTTTAGTTTTTGATGGACCTTTATTTTATTTATTTGTATGCAGTGCTGAGAATCAAACCCAGTGCCTCACATGTTAGACAAGCGCTCTACCACTGAGCTACAACCCCAGGCCCTCCATTCACTATTGGTCTATGAATTTGACTGCTGGTGAAGTCTGCACCATTGGCTCAGCATCTCAGCAACCTGAGCGGGCTGGCTGAGGCGCCGGCAGAGCCGGAGGGGACACACGCAGGGTCCTGAGGCTCTGTCACTCCTGCGCCCCACCCGTCATCCTATGACCCCCTAGCCCAGCCCACGGGGCAGGGGACCGGGGGATCAGAGCCCCATGCGGCCCCAAAGAGCCACCACGGAGACCCTGGGCTGCCCGCCCACCTGTGGACTCACTGCTGCATTCGTCGTCTGCACAGAGTTTGTGCTTCCACAAGGGCCAGCCGGTGCTCGGGTCCAGTTGGCCCGGCACTCGCCAGGTCAGCCACAGCACGAACAGCAAGAAGAGCAGCACTGGCGCTGCAGCCATGTTGTGGTCACCTTGGGGAGTCGGTGACAGGGTGGAGTAGGCTGTGGCGGGCGTCAGGGGGCGGAGGCGGGGCTCAGGGGGGCGGGTGGGGTGGGTAGCAAAGCACAGAGGGGTGGCGCCCGGGAAGGCTTAAGCCTTTCCCGGGTGACACCTCAGCAGGGATATCTGGGGGTCAATCCACAGACTCTACTAGAGAACACACGGAGCTGGAGCTCCGTCCTTCTCTAGTCAAGACCTTCTCATGGACTGAAGACCTTCTCCTCTAGTCGCTGCCTTGGTTACTAGAACTCTCCTTCTCGTCCAATCACCTGCCTTTTCTCCTGTGACCTCACAAGCGACCCTCCACATGATTCTAGTAGTCACCCACCCATCCCCCCCCCCCCCCCCCGCCAACTGGTCCTTTCTGGCTTTCCTTAATGTCTCATTTCTGGTCCATCCTAAACTAGCCCACTCCACTTCACCATCACTCCCATCCCCCATTCCTGGTCTGGTACCTCCTTTTCTGAACTACCAAATCCCACCCATGACTTGTCACAGCTAGTCTATGGTTCCAGGCTCCCTCCCCTTCAATCTCTTTGAGGTTCCTTGAAGCCCCACCCCAAGATCCCTCTGATTAGGAAAGGGGAAGGTGAATAGAACTGTGAGTGAGGGTGTAAACTGGAGACAGTGGCCTGCTTTTTTTTTAAGGCGGGAAAGGTGGGGGCAGAGAGATGGACATTAGTCTTCAGGCTAAGATCTTGAGATTCTTATCTTTATCCGTAAGGGAAGAAATTATTTAATTCAAAAGCATATTTTTAATTCTCATTTTGTGCTACCAAAGCCCTAGCATGGTGTGGGAGTGGATGAAAATCAAAAGACAAGATATCTGGTCCTGGTCGGAAAAAGTCCACAACTTAGTGGGAACCAACTGACAAAACCGATTGTCAGAGAAGAAAGCTAGTAGCTAACATTTCTTGAAAGCTTTATGTCCAGTTGTTATTCTGAAGGAAATTTTATTTTATTTTTTCTGACCTCTAAGAGGGATCTTACATTTTTCTACTTCCCTTTCCAAGACTATTCCCTCTTTTGCACTGTGTAATCTTGAATTTAAATCTGAATTAGTTGCATTGATTTTCCCTTGTGTTAATAGTCAAATTATGATACAATTTGAATTATTGAAATGCATATGGAGGGGTTTCTTTTCTTATTTTTAATGAAAACTCACGTTTTTTAAAATTAGCACCTAGGGGACTATAGGTGGAGACTTAATATGTAGAGTCATCAGCATGATAATTGTGATTAAATAAACACAAATCAGTTCATGACAGATGATTTCACTTACTATTATAATCAGCTTTCTCCTCTATAAAACAGCACAATTAGTCCTAAATTGACATTCACTAATTGTATATTAGAGTTTCAAGGAAAACAATGAAGAGTTGGTGACTAGCATAATGATTGAGATGTGTTTTGACATCAGTAATTATTATTATTTTTAAGGTGGGGGTCTTGCTATGTTGCCTAACCTGATCTCCAACACCTGGACTCAAGCAATCCTCCTGGCTTGGCCTTCTGAGTAGTTAGGACTACAAGTCACCAAACCAGCCCAGTAATTATTGTTTAGTAGATCTCTTTTTGGACACTAAAATCACTACTAATATGATTGTATATGTTTGAAATTGGTTTTAGGAGCAACATACAGATTTGATGCAATTCCCATCAAAATACCCATGAATTGGTGTGAATATACTTAGTATACAATGAGAGATATGAAAAATTGTGCTCTATATATGTAATATGAATTGTAAAGCATTCTGTTGTCATATATAAATTTAAAATAATAATAATAATAATAAATGTCATTTTTCCAGAACTAGAACAAACAGTCCTGAAATCCATTTGGAAGAATAAAATATTCAGAATAGCCAAAACAATTCTAAGTCAATAAAGCAAGCTGGAGGCATCATCACAATACCTGACTTCAAATTGTACTACAAAGCTATGGAAATAACCACTGCATGGCTCTGTCATAAAACCAGATACATAGACCAATGGGAAAGAAGAGAAGACACAGAAAAAGATCCAACACAGTTAACACTCATCTGATTCTTGACAAAGATGCCAAAAACATATTGGGAGAAAAGACAGGCTTTAAACAAGTGGTGCCAGGAAAATTGGTTATCCATATGTAGACAAATAAGATTAGACCCTGTACAAACTTGAAAGAGATCAAAAGCCCAGGAATTAGACCAGAAACTATGCAAATCCTTGGAAGAAAATATACATTTGAGACTCCAGCATATAGGTACAGGCAATGACTTTCTTATTAGAACTCCTAAAGCTCAGAAAATAATGACAAAAGTTAATAAACAGAATGGCATCAAATTAAAAAGCTTCTGCACAGCAAAGGAAACAATTAGTAACATGAAGAAAGAACCTAAGGAATTGGAGAAAATATATTTGCTAACTACTCTTTTTTTTTTAAGAGAGTGAGAGAGAATTTTTTAATATTTATTTTTTAGTTTTTGGCGGACACAACATCTTTGTTTGTATGTGATGCTGAGGATCGAACCTGCACTGCATGCATGCCAGGCGAGCGTGCTACCGCTTGAGCCACATCCCCAACCCTGCTAACTACTCTTTGACACAGGATTAATATCCAAACTATATAAGAAACTTTTAAAAACTTAACACCAAAACCTCAAATAACCTAGCTTAATTGGGCAAATGAATTAAACAGATACTTCTCAAAAGAAGAAATAAAAATGGACAACAAATCCATAAAAATGTTCAACATCATTAGCAATTAGGGAAATGCAAATCAAAACTACAGTGAGCTTTCATCTCACTTTAGTCAGAATAGCAGCCATCAAGAATATGAACGATATGGGGCTGGGGTTGTGGCTCAACAGCACATTGCTTGTCTAGCACGTGCAAGGCCCTGGGTTCGATCCTCAGCACCACATTAAAAATAAATAAAAAAAAATAAAGGTATTGTGTCCAACTACTTAAAAAAAAGAATATGCACAATAATAAATGCTAGAGAGAATGTGGAGAAGAAGGGACACTTTTTTCTCTGTTGATAGGATTATAAATGAATATAACCACTATTGAAATCAGTATGGAGGTTCCTCAAAAGACTAGGCAGGAGACCACCATATAACCCAGCTATACAACTACTCAATGTTTATCCTAATGAATTAAAGTCATAATACTAGAGTAGTACATGCATACCCATGTTTATAGCAGCACAATTCACAGTTGCCAAACTATGGAACCAAACTAGGTGCTTATCAAGGATGAATAAATAAAGAAAATGTGGCATATACACACAATGGAGCTTTATTCAGCCATAAAGGTGAATTATGTCATTTGCTGGAAAATGGATGAAACTTGAGAACATTCTGTTACACAAAATAAGCTAAACTCATAAGATCAAGGGAGCCTATGTTTTCTCTCGGATGTGGAAGCAAGAGAGGAAAAAGGAAAAAAAAGTGAAAATCAAATGGAGATCAGTAGAGTGTAGGAAAGAGACCAGAAGAGGGAGGAGTGAAGGGAAAATACTGGGGAATGATATTGGCCAAACTGTAGTGTTATATTGTGCATGTGGAAATATGTAACGACAAATACTGCCATGATTTACGACTATAATGTATCAACAAAAAAATGGAAAAAATAAAAGAAAGCAAACAAAAGAACAAAATTGCTTTCATGTATATATGTATGTATGTATGTATGTATGTATGTATACAGCCTAGCCAAACATCTATTGTGAGCATAACATTAATACTCTGGAACAGTGTTGAGCAAATCATAGCTGTAAGCCTGACACTGTTTTTTTAAATTGTTCCCTTTATTCCTTTTTTCTTTTTCTTTCTTTCTTTCTTTCATTCATTCCTCTCTCTCTCTCCCTTCCCTCCTTCCCTCCCTCCCTCTCTCTCCCCCCCCTCTCTCTCTCTCTTTCTTTCTTTCTTATTTCCCAGGCTGGCCTGAACTCCTAGGCTCAAGTAATCTTCCTGCCTCAGCTTTCTGAGTAGTTGTGACTGTTGGAGCACACCACGGTGTCCAACAATGACACTTGCTTTTGTAAACAAAGTTTTATTAGAACACAGAAGCTTATATTATTTACCCATAGTCTAGGCTGTTTTTGTGCTACACTGGCATTTGAGTGGCAATTCAGACTTGCCTACAAAGTCTAATATGTTTATTATCAGTCTCTTTTCAGAAAAAGTTTGTTGATCCATGATTAGATTATAGACTAAAGTCAGCAGAATGAATACATAAACATTTCTTTTCTTACGACTAAAATTGGCTGTATGAAATGAGATAAATGATCTATTAATTGCCAAGATATATGTCTCTTCCCTATAGAAAGTGTGTATTCAGGACTAGAAATCTTGGCACTGTGTCATGTCAAATGTAGGAAAAAACCTGGCAGTTCATTTTGATGAGACTTAAGAAATTTCTTTTCCAGGGCATTTTGAAGAACATTTTAATCTGCAAATAGATTATGTTCATTATTAGTTTGTAATCATTTCACAACTATCATATAATATTAAAGCATCATAAGAGACTGCCTATCATAATAGAAACTTTTATGACTCTAGCCATTAACTTGTATTTTTCTACTTATTGTAGACCCATACTTTTAAGCTAGTGCTATTGGTAAAATATATGATTATTTAACTCTGATTGCCTTACTAATTTTGACCAGTTTATTTTTCAGATATCCATTTTGGGGTTTACTCTTTCAATTAATTTTGGGTTCCATGGGCAATGAAATTGTTGTTGAGTATGTAAGATGTTGCAGTTTCTATGTAAGTTCACCTAAGTTCTTCTACCACTATTGATGGGCAAGGATATAACTAATTTAGTACTTTTACTTGAAACTGTTATAGTTCTACTGTACGGGATTTGTTTTCCTGACACAAAAGAGTATAAAACTAGAAAAACTAAACATTTTCAGGTATTAATTTCAGAGAGATGAAGCTCAAGTAAGATGGTGGTCATACTGAGTTAAGGAGAAAATTATCAAAGTGCAAGATTATCATAGTGGTTGGAATTTTGTGGACAAGAATGTCTGAGCTATTTATGGTGGGTGCAATGTGATTATGTGTGTGTGTTAGAGAGAGAGAATACTAAAAGCCTGGAGGAAATTTATTTTTGATATGAATGTACCAGATGAGACTCTTTAAGGCTTAGCAGAGTTTGACTGCTATAAAGGAGACTGAAGATGATGCTAAATGGCAATGTTGGAAGAAATTAGGTTTTCAGCAGAGTCAGGTTGCAGCAGCTTCACTAATATATCAGGTACTTAATTAAGAGTTCATAAATAAGCCTTAGCAAAAAGAACCACACAAAAAAAGAGTAAAGGGAAAATGGTAGACCTAAATTTGAAACCAAAATTGATTCATGCTGAAAATGTATGAGGAAGCCAGAAAGGAAAAAGGAAAAGAAAGGTGTGTGTGTGTGTGAAAGGAATCTGAGGGCAATCAAAGGGAGATCAGTAGAATAGAGGAAAGGGATCAGGGGAGAGAGGAAAGCAGGTAAAAGAGAAATACTCAAGAATGATATTGGCTAAGTTTTATCACTATATTGTACATATGTATGAAAACATAACAACAAATCCCACCATTATGTACAAGTATAATGCACCATGAAATATGGAAATAAAGAAAAATACCAAACCTAGTGAGGCACGGAATATGCTTATAATCCCAGTGACTCAGGTGGATGAAGCAAGAGGATCACGAGCTCAAAGCCAGCATTAGTAAATAGAGGTGCTAAAGCAGCTCAGCAAGACCCTGTCTCTCAATAAAATACAAAATAGGTCTGGGGATGTGGCTCAGTAATTGAGTACCCTGAGTTCAATCTCTAGAACCAAATAATAATAACAATAATAATAATAATAATAATAATAATACCAAATCTAATATGATCAAAACAATTCACCAGTAATTAGCCTGCATGACACATAAAACAGAATATCCTTTATAGGAAGAAAACATAATCCAGACTTCCTATGATGTATCATCTATAAATGACCAGAATATAATTAAAAAAATTTTTTTGGTACCAGGGATTGAACCCAGGGGTGCTTAACCATTGAGCCACAACCTCAGCCCTTTTTTGCATTTTATTTAGATACAGGGTCTCATTGAGTTGCTAAGTGCATCCCTTAGTTGCGGAGGCTAACTTTGAACTCTTGATCCTCCTGCCTTAGCCTCCTGAGTCGCTGGGATTATAGGCATGTAGAATATCATTAAATTTTGCCAGAATGCAAAGAAGATAGAAAAATGAGAACCACAAGAGAAAATATCACATATAAAAAAAGTTCCGTGAGCTGACCCAGATGTTAGGATTAGCAGAAAAAATTTAAATAGATTTTAAAACTAATTTCAAGGAGTTAAAGAAAAGCTTAATCATAATGAATACATAGATATGGGTGTCAACATATAAATGAAAAATTTCTTTTAAAAGAAATAAAAAGTACGGTATTGGAAACGAAAAATTCATGAAACAAATCTATCATCAGATTGTATAGTGCAAAAACAGCAAAAAGTTAACTTGGAGATAGACCAATAAAAATTATCTGGTCTAAAAATTAGAAAGAAAAAAATAGAGACTTGGTTACTATCAATACAAAGTGACCTAACATACATATAATTACATTTCTAGAAGAATAGAGGCATAAATTGTACAGAAAAAAAAATATTTAAGACAATGATGACTAAAATTATCCCAAATTAACAAAAAAGATGTCAAGAGATTTAGGAAACTCAGTGAATACTAAGGTTAGTTACAAAGCAAATCACATCTAGATGCATCAGAGTCAACTGTAAATGATCAATTAGAAGGAAAAAGGTCTTGAAGGCAATTAGAAAAAAGTGGTGTGTTATGCATTGGTAAAAATGACTAAAATGATAGCTGACTTCTTATCAGAAATGAGAGGTTAAAGTTAATGGAAAGGTTTAAGGTGCTAGAAGACAAAAACTGCTAATCCAGGATAAATCTCTTCAAAACTGAAAGCAGAATAGACATTTTAAAATAAATAAAAAGTAAGAAAATTCAATACCAATAGATCTCTACTATTAACAATGCTAAAAGAACCTCTTCAGGATAAAAGGAGATGATCCATCAGGTAGAAACAGATGCACTGTGTGTTTTAGTTAACTGTGTAATAAACTTAATGGTTTAAAATAAAAATTCTTTGTTATTTTTTCCTTATTCTATGATTTGGCTTTACATAACCTGATGAGTCCTTTGCTCTAGGTATTTATTACTGCTTATGTGGTTTCCTTTCGCAGGGATTGTTTAACCAAAGGTAGAACTGACAAAATCCTCCTACCTCAGCCTCCTGAGCCACTGGAATTACAGGTGTGCACCACCACTCCCGTCGGAAAGCGAAGCAAAATCCAAAGGACCACCAGGTAAAGTGACATCTTACTCCCCTAGTCCAGCCGCCGTCCCCTCTCCACAATCTCTATTTGCAATGGAAATCTTACACCTTCTGGATGGGACAGAATGATGCAAATCTCTGGCCAAACAAATGGGAAGGCAGCAGCCTATAGTCAGTTCTTGGTTCACTTCCGTTAGCCGGTACCGGCTCAAGGGGCGGGCAACTTCGTTCCAACCTTCAAAGGAGGAGTTGGGGCGGGGCTAGGTTTTGCGCATGCTCCCAAGGCAGGATTTGGGGCATGCTCAGAGCAAGCCCACGCTCACAATTTCCGGTGAGAGCTTTCTTCTGGAGTGGAGGCGGTTTCCTGCGGAGCTCCGTCGGTAGGTGGGTGAGTGCCGCGAGTATAATTGCGAGCTTACTTGTTTAGAAGACAAAAAGGGTGTGCTTGGATTTACCCGTGTTTTCCTTCCGAGTTTTTTCCCCTTATGCTCTAAAACCTTGGGTTCTGGGAAATGAGAGCCAGCTGGAGAAGCTTTGGTTACTGTGGCAACCATGTGTTACTGATTCTGGTTTTTGAGGATTTTCCTTCCGAGTTTTTTCCCCTTATGCTCTAAAACCTTGGGTTCTGGGAAATGTGAGCCAGCTGGAGAAGCTTTGGTTACTGTGGCAACCATGTGTTACTGATTCTGGTTTTTGAGGATTTGAAAAGAGAATTTGTGTTATAACTCCTCAAAGTACATGCTGGGTCGCATTCAGAGTCACATATTATTTCAAACTTAGGTGTTTAACCCCGGAAATTGACTTTAAAGGATTTAATTCTGGTAGTAATGTGGAAAAGCAGTATTTTAGGCAGGGTAACTAGTTAGAAAGCTAATGCAGTGATTAACACAATTTCAGGGTGTTGTAGAATTCCAGAGAAGAGGAAATATTGTAGAAATTCTAGGTGGTAGGATCAGAAGCTTTAATGCTTGGGTCGATGTGGGAAATGAGGGAGAGAGACACTGAGCCTCTTGAGGATTAATTCCAAACTCGCTTTTGCATTTGTATTTCTAGTTTCGTTTGCCACCTGCAATATCATTGCCTCCTACCTATCTCTTGTCCTAGTTCTAGTCATGCCTAGTAGTTTTATGTTCTCTGAATTTCCTTGTCCTCATTTTGTGTGTGTGTATGTGACCTTGGACAAGTTTCATAATTTCACTCCCTTAGTTTTTTCAACATAATGTGGAAGAAAACAATTAGTATGTAGTGTGAGTGTGTGTGATTCTGTGTGGGAGGGATAGAACCCAGGGCCTCATGCACACTAGTCAGGCACTGTACCACTGAGTTACATCCCTAGCCCCAAATTAAATAATAGACCAGGTATGTAGTAAAGATCCAATAAATATTAGCTACTACTATTTGTATTGTATTTGTTATTTGCATTTTATTGTTTCTTTCTCTAGGCTTGAATTTTTTAAAATTAAGGGGAAATATCTTTATGTGCTTGGAACATAGTAATAGTTGAGTAATGGATTATTTATTTTGGCTGCTTCTGACATAATTAAATGCTTTTTGGCTATGTGGGGGGGTACCAGGTGTTGAACCCAGGGGCACTTAACCACTGAGCCACTTCCCCCAGCCTTATTTTGTATTTTATTTAGAGACAGGGTCTTACTGAGTTGCGTAGGGCCCTGCTAAGTTGCTGAGGTTAGCTCTGAACTGTGATCCACCTGGCTTTAGCCTACTGAGCTGAACAGATTACAGGCCTTGGCAAATTCATTCTTTACTTTAAAAGAACTGCCAGTTGCAGGTTGGAGTTGTTAAATGGGTAGAGTGCTTGCTTAGCATGTGTGAGGCACTGGGTTCAATCCTTAGCATCACATAAAAATAAATAAATTAATAAAGGTATTGTGTCCATCTACAACTAAAATATATATATAATTTTAAAAAACCTACAATGCAATGGATCTTGCTGCTCAAGTCATATTTATTATTGGCTGTTTTTCTGTACAATTCAGAAACTTGTGGATTAAGATATACCAAAAGTAATTGATATTCTCAGTTTGTAATAGGTATGAGTGATTTCAGTGAAGAATTGACAAAGACCATTTAAGAGGATGACCAGGTGGAAACATCTGTGCTCACTGTTACAGGAATGTATTTTCCTTGGCTTCAGAAGCATTTAGAAACTGTAGGTAAGTAAAATAACAGAAGCATTTTAACTTTAGTGCAAGGAAGTAGTAGATTCAATATGTATACAAAATGAACCATGCTGGTTTAGTTTTTAAGAATATGTAAGTTGTTTTCTTGTTCTGACTATAAGCAGAAAGAGAATCATAAGAAATATTCTTTTTTGTTCTGGAATCCTTTTCTTTTGAATTAATATACAGTCTATATTATGTTGCAGCCACATTTTTTCAGCAGTGCTTTCTGAGCACTAATATCTAATATATAAGTCTAAATATTGGGGACTTATACATGAAAAAGATAGTCTCTTCTTTTGAGAAGCACATAGCTTTCAAAAAAATAATATTTTCCCTCATTTTTATCTAATGTAAATACAAACAAAATTTTCTATAGGATACATTCCTTAAAGATATATACAAGAATCAGTTATTTGTACATTGCCATGTTGGGTGGTATAGCCCCAGGAATACGTTTGAATCAACACTTTCTTTATTGCATCAAAATGTCTTTCTTATCCCAGCCTTCTTTCCCCTTTGGCAGTGATTCCTTGGATCCTAGGATTAATTCCAAATTCACTTTGGCATTTGTCTTTCTTGTTTAGTTTGCCACCCAACATATCACTGCAATGAATCTTGCTGGTCAAGTGATATTAATCAGATGAAAAGGTGGCTGTTTTTCTGTACAATCCAGAAATTTTTAGATTAAGATAAAAAGTAACTAATATTCTCAGTTTGGAATAGGTATGAGTTATTTCAATGAAGAATCCTAAAGTTTAGCTCCCATTAAAAAAAAATTTTACTTTGTCTTTTTATTTGATGATCTCAGTTAATCCTCAGTAAATTTATGTGCTAGGCATTTTAGTATGAAGAAACTGAGTTTCTCAAACTTATACTCTTAAGTATTGCTATTAGGAATCATGTGTATCTGATTTTAGAGCATTCACTTCTAACCACTGAGATGAAGGGAACTTAACCTGAGTATAATATTCTTTTAGATGAACTAAGAATATTTCAAGGAAAGTGTGTTTTGTTAGTTTTCTGGGCTAGTTGCCAGGGATTGTTGCTGATTAAACAGCTTGAGTATAGATGTTGTTAAATGAAGTCTCTGATTTGGAGATCTGGATGGGGCATTGTAGTCTGCATTTCTAATTAGCTTCTAGGTGATTCTAATGTTGCTAGTTTCAGAAGCACATCCAGTAGCCAGGCTCAAGATCCCAAGGTGATTTATATGTCCCTTATTAGTGATTTATATGTACCTAGATCAATATAGTCTTTGACCTTTTCCACTGTCATATTTCTTTTTTTTAAACTGTGTCCTACTTTGCACAATTTAAAAATTTAAAAATTTGTCTTCTAAAAAGTTTATCAGTTGCAAGAGATAAATTTCCAGCACATGATGGTGTTTTAATTACATTAAATTAAATTACTTTAAAAAGTAGATCTGGTAGAATCTAAATAGCAGAGATGTAATGTCTTTCCATTGCCAACCTTAAATCATTCGATGAAAAAACTTTTTATAAATGAAAATTTTGTATTGTTCCTGTTTTTGTAGTACATTTTGCAGTAAAAGTATGTCTGTATTTGCACTTAATTTTAACGTCCTATAAATTTTTTAAGTTTTAAAATTTCTTGTGGGTTGAGATATGTGTTTTAAGTATTCAAGTAAATTTTAATTTTTTAATCTTAGCCCAGTTACTTCATGTATCATTAAGAATGTTAACTTTAGAATGAGAAAACATCTGGCATTAATTCTATATTTTAATGAATGTAAACTCTGAGAAACTTTAGTCACATAGGGAAGTAGAATGGAGTTTAGTTAAGCAAGTATCAGATCTTCGACTCATGAGTTACTCACAAAAAATTACATGTTCTATTTAAAATTATTAGAACATTCTACAGTTTTGATAAAAGAATTGGGAATCACTTGACTTGCAAAAGTAAATATTAGAATCATTCAGTTTTCATCATGTGTTGAAAATACCTTCAGGTAATATGTAATGATTTTGAGTGTGAGACCTTGATTATGGGCATAGCACTCTAGGAGATTAATTTCAGGAAACAATATACAAGGAGGTAGAATCTGCAAATTGATTGCTTTAAGAGGATCTTTGCTTTAAGAGGACCTATTGGTCTATTGTATTTGCAGGGCTAAGGGTACCCAGCTAGAAGACTGCTAGCCTAGAGGGGTCTGGTAGTTGTATAGGAAGGAAAGCATAGTAACCAGTCACTTATATAATGAGGTTGTTAACTAAGTCCATATATCTTTAAAGGAATTGCTAATACTTAAGGGATACAAATGCTAATGTCTATAGCTGTTTTAATTTCGTGTGCATTTAATATCATTGTGTTACTGGGAAATTGGTACTTAAAATATAAAAGCCCAGCTAGGTGAGGTGGCACATGCCTGTATTCTCAGATAGTTAGGAGCTGAGGCAAGAGGAGGGCAAGTTTGAGATTCAGCCTAGGCAAGTAAATTAGCAAGACCTGTCTAACAAAAAGAAAGAAAGAGGGAAAGACTATAACTGCTCAGTGGTAGAATACTCCTGGTTCAATCCCTAGTACTGTAAAAATAAACAAGTTTATTTGGAATTTTCAGAATATTGGTGAATAATAAAGACTGTGCTTGCATAGGGTGACTGGTGATTTTTACCTATTCTAATTACCAGGGCTTGTGCTTTGGGGGATCTTATTGAGAGATTCTCCTCATTTCCTCCATGGGCTGTGTACTTGTTTTCTACTCTTTTGTTCAAAAAATTGCTTAATGCCAAGATGAAAGGATGATTGAATGAGATTTGAAGGATCTGGTGTTTGTAGTAGCCCAAGAATGTAATTTAGATTTTTAGAAATTTGCTAAAAAACAGTATGTGTGTAAGAGTTTGTTTCAAATGAAGTTGACTTTGATACTTGGGGATGGACTGGGTTAAGTAATACCTACTGTTCTATTTATCAGAACTTAAATTTTTGTAATAGTTGAATTGGAGTCACTGGGTGACCCTTATCCTTCATCTTTACAGTGACTGGAGGGAAAAAGAAGAAAGATTTTGCTCAGACAAGTGCTTGTTTAAATTTTATCCAAGAAGCCCTTCTGAAGCACGAGTGGCAGCAGGCTGCAGAGTATATGTACAGCTATTTGCAGACCTTGAAAGATTCAGACACCTACACAAAGCATGCTGCACCAGAGGTAAACAAAGTGTGAGTCTGCTGAAAGAAACAGCAGATTCCTGAAAGATTTTGCCTCTAGCTCCATTCACAAAGCTTTAGGGGGATTTCAAACTGAATTTACTAAAAGCTGCTAAAAGTAATGTTGGATGTTGAAATTATATCAAGACTAAAAATAGTCTTGAGTTGTGCATTCTCAAATTTCCCAGTTTTCATTCATTCCAATAATAATTCCTTCTTACCTTGTATTATTTTACCCTCTGTATAGGGTAAAATTAACACCTTTGTAGATGAGGATAAGAAAAGATCAAATAGGAATGGGTGAGCACATCACACAGGAACCCTGATTACAGTGTTTTTTAGCAGAGGAGTGAATGAGGACTTAAGGTTTTAAAAGGTTCACTCTACATCATTAGACATTAGGAAAACAAAAATTTTAAAACCACAATAAGATATCACGTTAAAACCACCAGGATGACTAAAATCAAAAAGAGACAATAAGGCAAGGGTGTAGAGAAGCTGGAACCCTCAACACCTTTCATCTACAAAGGTGTTAATTCTTTTTTTTTTTTTTTACTAGAAATCATTTTAATTCCCACTTACT
This sequence comes from Ictidomys tridecemlineatus, assembly GCF_052094955.1. Taxonomy (NCBI): domain Eukaryota; kingdom Metazoa; phylum Chordata; class Mammalia; order Rodentia; family Sciuridae; genus Ictidomys; species Ictidomys tridecemlineatus. Next base: position 102,705 of record NW_027526139.1, read on the forward strand.
CCACAGGTTGTGCACCTGTTTTGTACTCTCGTTCAACAAAACTTGAAAGTTTTTTTCTCCAACCAGAGTGTTCTTTTTGTCTTTTTTTTAAAATAGCTTTATGGAGACATTAGCACACCATACAATTCACTGACTTGTACAATTTAATATTTTAAATATTTTCACAGAGTTGTGCAAACATTAGCCACAATTTAAATTTAGGATAGTTTCATCTTCTACAAAAAGAAAACCTGTACCTATTTGCAGTCTTTCCTCATTGCTTCTCTACTGACTCATAGCCCCTGGAAGCTACTAATCTACTATTTTCTATGGTGGACATTTTATATAAATGGAATCTTATAATGTAATGGTCATTTGTGAATGATTTCTTTTACTCTGTAAAATGTTTTCAAGGTTCATTTATGTTGTAGTAAAAGTATTCGTGCTTTTTCCTTTTTATTGGCAAATATTTTATATGGACATACCACATTTTATATATCCATTCATCAGTTTGTTAGACATTTGGGTTGATTATACTTTTTGGTTATTGTGAATAATGCTTCTATAAATATTCATGCACAAGTGTTTGTATGTGGATGTTTGTTTTGACTTTTCTTGGGTATATTCCTAGAGTAGAAATTTAGATCATGTGGTAATTGTATTTAACTTCTCAAGAAACTACCAGACTATTTTCAAAAGTGACTCCACCATTTTATATTTCCATCAGTAATATTTGAAAGTTCCAGCTTCTCTACACCTGTGCCTTGTTGTCTCTCTTTGATTTTAGTCATCCTGGTGGTTTTAAAGTGATATCTTATCGTGGTTTTAAAATGATTTTTGTTTTCCTAATGTCTAATGATGTAGAGTGAACCTTTTAAAACTTTAAGACCTCATTCACTCCTCTGCTGAAAACACTGTAATCAGGGTTCCTGTGTGATGTGCTCACCCATTCCCATTTGACCTTTTCTTTTCTTAATCTCATTTCCTGTTACTTGCTCACCTGTATTTTCTTTTCCAGTCTTACTAGCCTTGCTCTTATTAGAATAAGCCAGGCATATTCTGCCTCAATCTTTACCTTATTTATTTATTTATTTTACTTGGAAAGATCTTTCTTCAGCTATCATCATGTCTGCCCTTCTGTATGACCACTTTTCTGTGACTTCTGTGAGGTCTACCTTGATTATTTAAAATTACAACTGCATTTCTTGCTTTCTTATTCCTACTTTGTACTGGCACTCTTGAACTCCATGTCCTTTTCACACTTTTCCAGTAATATTTGTCAATATAATTATTTTTCTTGTGTCTTGTGTGTCTCTCCATATCAAATCTACATTTCTGAGGGAAGGGGTAAAACAGTGCCTGAAACGGTGCCTGGCATATACTGCTAAGTTTGTTGAGTAAAAAGCAGTTTCTCCACAAATAACTTTACTTGACTATTTCAGGTGCTTTTACTAATATAGTAACCAGTGCATCAATCTAATGGAGCCAAAACCAAAAATACCAAATAGTACATACATGCTACTTGGTGTGTGTGTGTGTGTGTGTGTGTGTGTGTGTGTGTGTGTGTGTGTGTGTATGTGTGTAAAAAGAAAATATAATTATTGACAAATTTTAATTTAGGGACTAAAGTTACATATATCTGTAAATCATTAGTAATGATTTACATTACAGAGAGACATTATATACCTCTCTTTTGTCCAGATTTTGTTTTATAAAATGAAGAAATTAAATGAGTACCTTCCAGATACTTGTTTGAATCCTTTTGAACTACCTAGGGCATGTATTGAAAAATACAGATTCCATCAGTCACTGTGGAGTACAGCTGAAATCCCAAGCAGCTCGAGGCTGAGACAGGAGGATTGCAAGTTCAAGACCAACCTCAGCAACTTAGTGAAACCCTGTCTATCTATTGCATGTGCGCGCGTGCTCTCTCTCTATATATATATATACACACACACACACATACACATATACATACATATGTACGTATATATATTTATTTTTGGTACTGTACTCCTGGGGCTATTAACCACTGGCTTAGCCATTTTTATGTTTTATTTTGAGACAAGGTCTCACTAAGTTGCTTAGGGCCTTGCCGAATGGCTGAGGCTGGCTTTGAACTCATGATCTCCTTTCTCAGCATCCCAAGCTGCTGGGATTACGGGCATGGTGGCTTAGAATATTTATTTTTAATAGGTGCCCCAGGTAATTCTTATGACTGGGTTTAAGAACAACTGTAGATAACTATAGATAATGGATAATCTTTAAGTTTTTGTTTTGGTGGTGCTGGGGATGAAACCTAGTACCTGCCTTGCTAGGCATGCTTTTACCACTGTGCTACTCCCCAGCCCTCTACAAGTTTCTTTAAGCTCCTCAATGCTACTTTTGATATTCTACAATAAAGTCGTGATCTTTTTTTTTTTTGTATTTGTAGATGGACAGAATGCCTTTATTTGTTTATTTTTTATGTGGTGCTGAAGATTGAACCCTGTGCATCATGCATGGAAGGCAAGCGCTCTACCACTGAGCTGTAGCCCTAGCCCTGTTGTGTTGTTTTTATTATTTATTTTTATTTTTTTTAAGAGAGAGGAGAGGGAGAGAGAGAGAGAGAGAGAGAGAGAGAGAGAGAGAGAGAGAGAGAGAATTTTTTTAATATTTATTTTTTAGTTCTTGGCAGACACAACATCTTTGTTGGTATATGGTGCTGAGGATCGAACCCGGGCCGCACGCATGCCAGGTGAGCGCGCTACCGCTTGAGCCACATTCCCAGCCCTTGTGTTGTTTTTTTTTAATTGGAAATATGAAGTTATTGTACCAAACAACCAATGTGTGCCTTCTAGAAACAATTGACTTTGAAGTTCACTTTAAAGTTGGTTTGGTTGAAGTACTTTAAATGGGGGTAAGAGAAATAGACATTTGCTTCCATGAAAAAAGAACTCCCAAGTTCTTTCACCAGGATTGGTGATCTGAAGAGAAAATATTTTTTATTAAAATTTGTTTATATTTGATGACAGTTCTTAAATTTGTGTTGTAAATATTGGAATAAATATACTCAATATTGATAAGATCTTAAGAAACTAGTCTGTTGCACTCATTTTGCTGAGAATAAAGATAAGGTTGAGACCAGTTAAGAAGCCAATATTACCAAAACCTAGTTTCTGACTTATTCTTCCTATACTAATTAAGTTTTATACTTAATAATATCTTAACTGCCTCTTCCTCTTTTAGACTGCTAATCTAATAATGGCACTGTTATACTTACCTAGAATTTAAAAACTAGTATTGAAAAGATTTTGTTATGTGAGATCTAACGTTATTTTTACTGGGTAAAGTACGATAACACAGACAATTATGATATCTAGGGAAAGGAATTTTAGGTTGTTTTTATATGTAACCAGAAAAACAAAACTTACAGGAAAAATAGAATAAAAGCAGGGTTGGACTTTACATTGGGTAATAATTTCTGCTTTGACAGGTTATTTGGAGGCTTGGAAGTGAAATTCTCTTTTATCATCCCAAAAGCAATGTGGAGACTTTCAATACCTTTGCTGACCGGATGAAAAATATTGGTGTCCTGAATTATGTAAAGGTAAGAATATAGACTTTGTGAACTTATATTTCCAGTGTTCATATTGTTTTCTGAATTGTTTGTATCAGTGTAAAGTAAATAATAATGAAGAAAGGGTAAGATACTGGGATAAATAAGAAAAAAAGCAGTGTTGTGCCAGCCATTCCTTAGTTTCTGATCACCTTCCATGTTGTCTGATGGGAAATACCTCCTCTTTGTTTATCTCTGGTTGCCAAAACCAGTCCATCAGATGTTGAAGTTGTGCTTCTACTGTTTGCCCAAGTTATTTGTGCTGAGTTGGTATTTTTGGAAAAAGCGAAACAAGTGGGGAATTTGAATGTGTAAAAACATTTTAATTCCTATTTGCATTGAACCTTGTCTCCAAGTTAATGTTTTATTAAAAGTATTACCAAAAGGGCTGAGACATTTCCAAGATTATCTCTCTCTCTCTCTCTCTTTCTCTCTCTCTTTAACTAACAGAACACTTTTCAATAAAATTTTATAATTTGCTTTTAATTATTTTTCAAGGCCATAAGGTTTTACTGGAATACAGCCACACACATTCATTTCCATATTGTCAATAGCTGTTTTTTAGTGAAAATGAGTAATTATGAAGAAGTCATGTGCCATGCAAAGCCTAAAATATTTACTTTGTAGCTAGTTTTAAATTTTGTTTTGTTTTTACTTTTCCTGTTTTCTGGAATTTTAAATTGTGGTTGTATATAATGGACCATGCTATCTTAACCATTTTAAGTATACAGTTCTGTGGTATTAACTATATTCACCATGTTATAAACTATCACCACTATTTCTAAAACATTTCCATCACTCCAAATAGAATCTTTATATTTATTAAGCAATAGTTTCCCATTTTCTCCTCCTCCCCATGCTACTGACAGTCTCTAATATCTTTTCTGTTTTTATGAATATGCCCATTCTAGATGTTTTAGATAAGTGGAAGCATGCACTTTCCTTTCCATTGGAATTGACATCATTCTCCAACACTCCCTGTTAAGGTGTTTTCTTTTGAGCTGATTTAATATATTTAAAATAGTTATATTATTGGTTGTCTACTGTAGCCCAAACTAGGAAGTAGTAGTATGCAAAAGTTAAATCTCATTTAATTTTTTAAATTAATATTAAATCTCATTTAATCCTAACAACACCCTTCTGAAGGATTAAGAATTGCCTCATAAAACAGGTCAGACAAAAGGACGAATTAGTTATTCAGATTTATTTAGCATTTAATTGGCATATGAGCCAGGTCACTGTCTTCAAAACCCCTGTTTTTTATTGTTGTTTTTTCACTATTGTACTGTCTTCTGTTTGTAAGTTTACATAGCTTTCATTTACATAGTGTCATTTCATCTGTCTGTCTTCTTTGTTAGGTTGAAATTGTTGATGACAGGGACAGTGTCTTATCTTTCATATCCAATCAAGGACTTTGTCCATCATATATTTACTGTGTTTTTTGAGTAATGGTTATCTTAATGACTTCAGTGACAGTGGGCTTTTTCTTATTACTGGTGCAGATCTCCTTACAACATGCATTGTACCTTATGCATCATGGAATGCTTGAGGATGCAAACAGAAATCTAAGTCAGGCAGAGACATGGAGATATGGTGAAAAATCGTCTTCCCAGGAAATATTAATCAACCTTGTTCAGGCCTACAAAGGGCTTTTGCAGTATTATACATGGTCCAAAAAGAAAGCTGAATTGTCAAAGCTTGGTGAGTGAATATGAATAAATTATTTTCTTATGGTGAAGAGACTGAAGAGCAGAAGGGATCTTAAGGAGTAATCTAGTAATCTATCTACTGACTTCATTCAGATAAATTCTTGATCATCCTTTATGATATTTCTGATATATCATAAAACTTCTAGGTCATAAATGAGATGATTTATTGCTAAATTCATGACCATTTTAATGATTTTTAAAATTTTGGTCACAGGTAAACAGCTGGACCTCAGTGGTGAAAACACATTCAGTAGGTTAGGAGCTAAGCTCCATTGCAGTTTGTATAGAGGCGATTCAGTGTCTTAAATAGAAAAGTTGGGGGGATGACAGTGCCTTGAGTAGAGTAAGAAAAGTGAAAAATTCTAAAGAAGGGCAGTCCATGTGAAACCCATCTGGATTTACTAACTGGGTTTATGCAAGTGAGGCATATACTCTCCCACAGAGAGTCAGGAGCCCTATCTTTAGAAGTGTTGGCTAGAACAAACTAAATTCTTTAGGCAGCCTTGAGTATACCCTTTAAGGAGCCCTAAGGTTATCCTAGGGATATAGCCTCGCATTAGAAATTATCTTAGTGTTTCTTGGGGCTGGGGTTGTGGCTCAGTGGCAGAGCACTTGCCTCACACATGAGACACTGGGTTCAATCCTCAGCACCACATAAAAATAAATAAAATGAAATAAAGATATTGCATCCATCTATAACTAAAAAATATTTTTTTAAAAAAAGAAGAAATAGTGTTTCTTAAAGTCTTTATAGGTAGGCCAGGATTGGGGCATAGTCCAAAGAGGGACTAGGCTTAGAGGAGCTGGTTGGAGTTTGATCTAGGAGAGTCTTTGAATTTATGAGAAAGGTTATAAATTTTCTTTAGCAGCCATTATTGTATGTAATAAACTCTTCTTCTTGTGTTTTTAGAGTAGAGTTTAGTGTGTTCCATATTATTGTTCCCCAGAATAACATTTAAAGAATACGGCAAGATAAAAAGTAATTTCTGTACAAAGGTTAAAATGCAATTTTTTTGATTTACTGGCCATACCAAAAATTGAGCACTCAGTTCTCAGGCTGAGTTCCCCTTCTCTTAACCTTCTTCGGTGATATCATCCTCTCCTACTCCCAGGTATACATTCTTTGAAGCTACGTGATTCTCTGCACTTTTCTTTCCCTTGTGTAGTTTTCCTCCATAGCTTCTCTAGAATTAAGTATTTTTTTTTCACATCCTTCATCCCAATTTTAGCCCTGGTATTTATCACCTTATAGGTGATAAACACTATTTCCTTATTATCCTTATGTAGTAAGTAATATTTCTTTTGTCCCTAGGCATGTAGATTTCACCAATCTTGGTTCCCATCCTCCTTCTTGTGTTACCTCTTCTTGTCTCCCAAGATTCTTCTCGAAGGCCCTAATGTTAATCTTGTGACATTTTTGCAGTTTCTTCATCTATCATACCCTCTGTCCTTTAAGATTCTTCGAAACCTGCCCTGGCACCTGATTCATTAATACTTTAAACCTTCTATATCAGCTGCCTGTTCAGCCTATGTCATTTGGCTTTTCATCTCTTGCTTTTTAATTGTTCTAAGTTTTTTCAGGTATATTTTATGCTGTATCTTCTTATTTAGATTAAGCCATCTTTTGATGTCACGTGTTTGTCTTCTATTTCTTTTAACTTTGCTATCATTTCTGATATAATTTTCTTTTTTCCTCTATTTTAACCTTGCTGTCATTTCTGGTATAAATTTTCCTTTTAAAAAGGCTTATTGATATTAATTTATTAGGTGAGTTTTACAATCATTATTTACTTTTTTATTACACATGGTTAGAAAAATCTTGAGCAAATATTTGACTAAAGCAATTGTAATATGACATTTAGACTGTCACTCTCATGACTAGATTCAGTACTTTTATGCAACTGACATTTTGTTCTCTGGCTATGAGAGATGAAGGTGAGATACTGTATGGAGCAATATGGAGTCCATATTGGTTCACTTAGAAAAGAATATCAACACCTGTTTTTATTGTGGTATTATGTTGTGCTTCTACTAGTTGTTGCTGTTTAAACCTTAATGTTATGGAATATAATGTAGACAAGAAAAACATATGAAATAAATGAGTGCTGTAATGCATAAATTTAAAGTTGCATTCCTCTAACTACTATCCAGATTAAGGAACACAGCATTGCTGTCACCTTAATGTAAAAGTTTTCTATGTATGCTTTCCTGATCATACTTCATCCCATTCTGTATCACGAAAATCATTGTAAGGTCTTTTAGGGTTTTCATTCTCTTGCTTTTCTTTAAATGGTAAACAAAATTGGTTTTGCTTATATATGAATTTCTTGGCTATATATAATTTTTTACTGTGTTTATTTTTGGGGCCTTGCATATTTTATTCAACATTGGTTTAAGACAATTGTATTGTTGAATATAACTCTAGTTTATTTTTACTGCTAAAAAATGTATGTTATCGCACTAATTATTCTTTCTGTTATTGATGGCCTTTAGTGTATTATAGTTTAATGCTGCTTTGAAATTAACCCTTCATAAGCATGCATTGCTAGGAGTAGAATTGTCATAAAGTATATGCATCTTTGTCACTGTATGAAATACCTTAGGAAGCTAACTTTACAAAGAGAAAAGGTTTATTTAAGTTCATAGTTTTGGAGATTCAGTGTCCAAGATTGGGTGGCTCTACAGTAGGTAGAAGCAAGTGGTCACATCTTGAATATGAGTGCCACGGAAAAGGAGGGTGGAGCCAGGCTGTTTCTGTTCTAACAATCCTCTTGTGAGAACACAGGAGGCTACATGAGAATTAGCCTGAGGACCTGAGGACCTCCCACAAAGCTCCATCCCCCACTGTTTTCATCTCCCATAGTACCACACTGAGGCCCAAGCCAGTAATCATAGTGTGTCTTTGGGCAACAAAAACCATGGCAATATATAATATGCTAAACTCTTTCAAAAGTAGTGCCAATTTATATTCCACTGGTAATCTGATTAGGGTTTTCTTTTGTCAATATGTTCCTTAACATTTGTTAATTTCAGAATTTTTTTATATCCGTTAGTTTATTGGGTATAGTGGTATCATATTTAAAAAAAATAATAGCTTTATTGAAAATTGAGAATATAGTTTATATGCCACATAAACATACCCACTTAAAGCATATAGTTTTTAATATATTTATAGATTTTCCCAGTAATCTTTACCACAATTAAATTTGGAACATTTTCATCACCTCAGAAAGAAACCCTGAACTCTCCATTTCTTCGTAAGCTTCTAGGCAACCACTAATCTACTTTCTATCTTTAGAGATTTATTTATTCTGGGAATCTCATGCAAGTGGAACCATTTGTACAATATGTGCTCACTTAGCATAATGATTTTAAGGTTGCAAGTAACTGTATTTCATTCCTTTTTGTTGTTGAATAACATGCCATTGTATAGAGATACCACATTTAATCATTCCACATTTATCAATTGATAGACATTTGGGTGGTTTCTACTTTTGAATAATATTGCTGTGAATATTTATGTACAGTTTTATTTTTCTTCAATATGTTCCTAAGACTGAGATTTCTGGATTATATAACTATGTTTAACCTTTGGAAGGAGCACTAGATTGTTTTCCAAAATAGCTGCACTATTTTAAATTACCACCATTATCAATGGAAGGGTACTAAAGTCCATGGTATCTGTGATTTTAATTTGCATTTCTATAGGGACAAATTATGTTGAGCTCTTTTTATGTGCCTGTGAGCCATTTGTATGCCTTTGGAATAATTTTTATCTTTGCATACACTTTGATTAAACCAACCATTAATTTTTAGTTATTGGGTCATGAGTTCTTTATATGTTCTAGACAGAAGTCTCTTAATAGGAGATATTTTCTCCTATTCTGTAGTTTGCATTTTTACTTGCTTGCTGATGTCCTTTGAAACACACAATTTTTTTTTATTTTGATGAAGTCCAATTATGTGCTTTTGCTTTTGTTGCTTATGGTTTTGATGGCATATCCAAGAAACCATTGCCCACTTCAAAGACACAAAGATTTTCACTTACAAGAGTTTTATAATTTTAACTCTAGCATTTAGGTCTTTAATCTATTTTGAGTTAACTCTTGTGTGTGATATGAGTTAGGAAACAATCTAACTAAATTATTATGCATGTGAATGTCCAGTTGTGCCAACATAGTTGTTGAAAACAAGTATTTTCTTACTGAATTGTCTTGGTACCCTTCTTGAAAATCAGATACCATAAACATGAAGGTGTTGTTTCTCTACACTCAATTTTCTGTCATTGATCTATGTATTTTCCTCCTTACACCTATATCATACTGTCTTGCTTACTGTAGCTTTGTAATAAATAAATCTTCCAACTTTGTTCTTTTAAAAAATTTTTTATTCTATTTTCAGTCCCTGGGATTTTCATATAAATTATAGTTAGCTTGTCTATTTATACAAAAAGATTACCTGTGGTTTTGATAGGAATTATAGGACTCTGTAGACTAGCTTAACAATAGTGGTCTTCCAACCTGTGTATCTGAGGTGTCTTTATATTTATTTGGGTCTTTTGAAACTTGTTTCAACAATATTACTTTTCAGATGGAACTTTTCATCTCTTTCGTAAAACTTACATCTTTTATTTTTAGTTTTTGATGCTTTTACAAATGGCATTGTTTTCCTAATTTCATTGTTTGCTTCTTCATTGTAAATTCATTTTTTTGTATTTATCTTGTACCTGGCAACATTGATGAATTCATTTATTAATTCTAATAAATTTTAATGGAATTTTCGAATTTTCTAGACAGAAAATATAGTTTTCCTTTTCAGTCTAGACGTCTTTTCTATAATTTGCTGAAAGCCCTAGCTAAAACCTCCAGTATAATGAATAGAAATAGTGAGAGGGGACATTCTTATCTTGTTCTTGATTTTAGGGAAAAAAGCATCCAATCTATCACTATTAAATTTCATGTTTACTGTGGGTTTTTCATAGATACTGTTTAATCAGATTGTGGAAAGTTCCTAGATTGTCTATGGTCACAAGATGATCATGTAGTTTTTGTTCTTTGGTCTGCTGATTTGGTTTAGATCATTAGATCTTTATTTACATTAATAGATTTTCAGTTGTTAAGCCAACCTTGCATTCCTAGAGTAGATCCCACTTGAGCATGATGTATTATTCTTTTAACAATAGCTCAGTTTACTATTGTCTTAACAGAAGTTCTCAATACTAAACGACTTTTCTCTCTCTTTTTTGTTTTTTGTGATGCTGGGTATTGAACTCTGGGCCTTCACCAAATGACTTTAAAATATATTTTATCTTCGGGCAGATGAAGATGATTATGCATACAGTTCAGCAACTCAAAGTATGCTCAGTGACAGCTGAAAGACATCTGTAAATATTTGTGGATTGATTAAAACTCCTGGAGTTTGGGACCCTGTTGTGAAGAGTTATGTAGAGGTAAGTAGACTTTTCATAAAATTGTATTGGTTTTATTTTTGTCTTAAGCCTATGCGAGATTGCATTTCTAATTATCTTTATTGATCAGGAGGAAATTTAATGGAGAAAATTGTTAGGGTTAAGGGTTAGGGGGTGGGGGTTAGGGTGTTAGTGTTAGGGTTAGGGTTTAGGGTTGGTTAGGGTTAGAGGGTTAGGGTTAGGGTTAGGGGTTGGGTTTAGGGGTTAGGGTGAGGGTGGGGGTGAGGGTTTAGGGTTAAGGTTAGGGTTAGGGCGGTTAGGGTTAGTGTGGTTAGGGTTAGGGTGGTTAGGGTTAGGGTGGTTAGGGTTAGGGTGGTTAGGGTTAGGGTTGGGGGTTAGGGTTAGGGTTAGGGGGTTAGGGTTTAGGGTTAGGGTTGGTTAGGGTTAGGGTGAGGGGTGGGGTTAGGGTTTAGGGTTGTTAGGGTTAGGGTTAGGGTTGTTAGGGTTAGGGTTGTTAGGGTTTAGGGGTAGGGGTAGGTGTAGGGTTGGGGTTAGGGTTAGGGTTAAGGTTAGGGTTAGGGTGTTAGGGTTAGAGGGTTAGAGTTAGGGTTAGGGGTTAGGGTTGGGGTTGAGGTTAGGGCTAGGGGTTAGGGGCTGTGGCTAGGGCTAGGGCTTAGGGTTGGGGTTGGGTTTAGGGTTTAGGGTGAGGAGTGAGGGGTTAGGGTTAGGTTTAGGGTTTAGGGTGAAGGTGTAGGGGTTAGGGTTTTGGGTTGAGGAATGAGGGTGAGGGTTTTAGGGTTAGGGTTAGGGTTTTAGGGTTAGGGTTATTTTTAGGGTTAGTGTTAGGCGTTAGGGTCAGGGGTCGTGTTTAGGGTTAGTGTTAGGGTTAGGGTTGGGGTTGGGTTAGGGGTTTAGGGTTAGGGTTTTTAGGGTTAGGGTGGTTTTGGTGGTTAGGGTTAGGTTTAGAGTTAGGTTTAGGGTTTAGGGTTAGGGTTAGGGTTGGTTAGGGTTAAGTTGAGGGTGAGGGTGAGGGGTGGGATTAGGTTTTAGGGTTAGGGTTTAGGGGTTGGGGTTGGGTTGGGGGTTATGCGTTTGGGTTTGGGGTTGGGGTTTGGGTTTAGGGTTAGGGGTTAGGGTTTGGGGTTAGAGGTTAGGGTTTCAGGTTAGTGTTAGTGTTAGGGTTTAGGGTTAGGGTTTAAGGTTTAGGGTTAGGGTTGTTAGGGTTTAGGGTTAGGGGTAGGGGTAGGGTTGGGGTTGGGGTTAGGGTTAGGGGTTATGGGTTAGGGGCTGGGGCTAGGGCTAAGGTTATGGGTTAGGGTTGGGGTTGGGGCTAGGGCTAGGGGTTAGGGGCTGGGGCAAGGACTAAGGCTTAGGGTTGGTTAGGGATTGGGTTGGGGTTAGGGTTTAGGGTGAGGGTGAGGGTTTGGGGTTAGGGTTAGGTTTAGCTTTAGGGTTTAGATTGAGGGTGTAGGGGTTAGGGGTGAGGGTGAGGGTGAGGGTGAGGGTTTTAGGGTTAGAGTTTTTGGGTTAGGGTTTTAGGGTTAGGGTTTTGGGTTAGGGTTTTTGGGTTAGGGTTAGGGTTTTGGGGTTAGGGTTTTAGGGTTAGGGTTAGGGTTAGGGTTTTTAGGTTAGGATTTTATGGTTAGGGTTTTAGGGTTAGGGTTATTGTTAGGTTTAGGGTTAGGGGTTAGGGTCAGGGGTCAGAGGTCGGGGTTAGGGTTTAGGGGATAGGGTTTAGGGGTTAGAGTTTAGGGGTTAGGGTTAGGGTTTAGGATTTAGGGTTAGGGTTGGGGGTTAGTGTTGGGGTTAGGTTTTAGGGTTTAGGGTTAGGGGTTGGGGTTAGGGGTTAGGGGTTATGGTTAGGGTTGGGTGTTAGGGTTAGAGGGTTAGGGAATACTCTCATGGACAAAGCAGATAGCAGGCAGTCTTTAAAAAATTTTTAAATTGAGTTATAATTAGTAAATTGGAATATACGGACAGAATGTGTCAAAAATGAATTTTTGGAGATCTGTCAAAAAAGCAAAGTATTATTCACTGTATCAGTTTGAATTTAATCTTGATTTTTCAGATGATGTCTAAATGTTTATTTTCATCATAAGCTTCAGTTTCTCATTTTTTGTTGTCTATGTGAGGGGAAATGCTGAAATATTTATTTAAGAAAAACACTTTCAATGGAAAAATTTTAGACAACCAGTTTGGATGTCATGCATATTTTAAAACCAACATTGACATGATTCTTGGACATAAAATGATTCAAGCATAGAAACCAGAACTGTTATTACCCAGACAAGTGATTTAACTGCATACTTCCCGTGATACTTCCTAAGAAGTATGACAACTATTTGTTTTCAGCTCTGACCCAGTGTTCAGGAGTGCCTGTTTCTTCAAAAAATCTCCCCAGCCCCTCAAGCAAGAGAATGTTGTCCACGAAAGCAGCAAGCAAAGAGCTCAGAAACAGAAATTCAGGACCTGAAAGCCCTCAGTTACATTACTCCCAGAGTGCTAAATACCTGGAGGCCTTTAGGTTACAGGAAGAAAGTTCAGGAGGGCTGCATCCTTTCAACAAGACTGTCAGCAGCATATTTATAACCTTGATTTCTTGTTACTGTAGACCAATAAATAGACTGATGATTTTTTGCAATTAATTATAAAGACCCTGATATAGAGAACAGATCAGCCCCATATTAGACAGCACCAGGCAAGAATGGTTTAAGACACACTGAACATAATCCTAGACCAGAGTCATTTAAACAAAGACACAAATCCTAGCCCAACCAGAAAAGATACAAAAATATTAGTACAAAGATGTGATTGTACATCATACAGACATCTCCTGAAGTGGAGGTATTGTAGTGCACTAGTCTGAGCAGAGTTGGCTCAGATACCAGCTTTGGCATTTTCTAACTATTGAACCTGAGAACAGGAAACTAGCTATTGTGTGTCTCACAGTGGGACTTACTTTATTTTATTTGAAAGCCTCTACTCTGGTACCCACCAGGTTGCAAATGGACAGCAAGTAAGACCTATTTTTCTTATGTTCCTCATTCTCTTGTTGCCCTAGTTACTCCTTTGAGATGAACGAGTAAGATACTGTATATGGTTTTCATTCTGCTGTGTCATGTTCAAATAACCTTTATGTTTTCTTCCTAACCGCAGAGTTTAAAGAACTCCTCTGGTCAAAGTCAAGAAGCAAAAGTAAGTAAGCAATACCTACTCCAGAGAGGTGGCCTAACAAACCAAGGTATTTTGTGGGGTGCTAAGAATATAATGTTTAGTACTTAAAAGAGTTCGGGAAAAAGGAGATAATTGTTTGAAGTGGGTCACAAAAGTATTACTTTTACTATAATTTCTATATCAAAGAATACTAGACAACAGGATCTTTAAAACATCCCTTAGAAAGGGTTCAATATAAAGTATATAGTGGCACTCTAGATTTATTATATCGAGTATATGTGGAATTGAAAAACAAATAAAATAGGAAATGAAAAAGGAAGTACAAAGTAAGTACATACTGTTTTATCATTCACAATGAAAGAAATGAAAATTATGTCTACCAGTTACAAAATAATCATTTTACTTATTAAATGAAACCATATACTGGTCTCCTAGTGACACTAAATACAGCTAAATTCCAGACATTCTAGCTAACAGAAAAATAGAAATTATAGCAAAATATTTAAGATTAGGATTATTTTTTAGCTTCTAGGGATCAAACCTGGGTCTCAGGCATGCTATACTAACATTTTTTCCACTGAGCTACACCCCAGTCCCAAGATTGGGACTTGACACTTTGAACATTTTAATGAACTTATGCCATTTAATAAGTGAAGCAGCAGAATTACTGTAACTTCACTTGATCTGGTGCTACTTAAATAAAACATAATTTGCAGGAATGTTTGATTTTCACTGTCACTAAGTATATACTAAGAATATGTTATTCACTTCTGAGAAGAAGGGGAATGAGAGGGTCTGAAGCAGAGGTGACAAACAGCATCATGAACTGCTGTCACATCCACATCTGCATCCCCTGCTTCCACCTCACTATTACTGTCCAGAAGGGAGAGGTGTCACTGCAGTGAATCATTTGGGCCCCTGAAGCACAATGCTGAATCCATGAAGAGGGTTTTTCCTCCTTGATTTTTTTTGGTCTGATAAGCTCTTCAAAAATAAAATATAAAAAGACAAAAAAAATAATATAAAATACTAGAATAAGTTCTAGATCATAGCCACCATAAAGAACAGTTCTGTGTTGCTGTGTGTGTGTGTATGTGTTTCTTATTAACTGCTCTTATGTTCCCATAGGTAGTCTGGGTTCAGATTTCTTTACATATGAAAATATACAAGCTCAGAGATGGAGATGTGGCTCAGTGGCAAAGCACATGTTTAGCATGTGCAAGGACCTAGGTTTGATTCGCAGCCTCTCAAAAAAAAAAAAAAAACTAAACCAGATATAAATACACAAACACACCCCACATTCTATATATATGTGTATATAATTTTAGTTAGCTTTTCCATTCTTATGACCAGAGATCTGGCAAGAATAATGAGAGAATGAAAAGTGCATTTTGGCTTATAGTTTCAGAGGTCTCAGTCCGTAGACAGCTGGGCCTAAGGTAAGGCAGAACATCACGGTGGAAGGGCATGGAGGAGGAAAGCAATCAGAAGGGGGTGCATTCTAAAAGAAGAGGGTGCTTACTGTTACCATGCAGTCAATCCATATCAGTGGATTAATCCACTGATTAGGTTATAGTTCTCATGATCTAATCATTTCACCTCTGAACAACCTTGCATTGTCACACACATAAACTTTTAGAGGACACTTCATATCAAACCACTATACACCACACATTTGTAACATATTTTAATAAGCATTTCTCAAAATGGTCACCAGGTTAAACATCAGTGAAGTGATTGTTTTCTGCCCAGTTACTCATACTTTTAGATATCCAATGCAGTGCCACCCTTCATGTTTCTAAAAATAGAGTTGGGGATATTATTATTTTTTAAAATACACCTACAAAAGCAACATATGTTTTTACTATGTTGATTGTTATTTGTTACAGAAAATAATACATGTTTTCAAAATTTCTTAAATCTATCAAAGAATCTATAAACACTCCTAACAAATGGAAAAATATGACTTACTCTCACACACTCCACAAGCTTCTCACAGATGTTAGAACTAAGAGACTTTTTCCCTGAAATTCTTCAAAGAAAGTTCGAAAAATTGGGTGAAAATGATTGACAGACTGTTTCCTTCAAAATAATTGACCTCCACATATAACTCAGTGCCATTCACATGGAAAGACCTTAACAAATGCCTATGATGGATGTGTATGTTTTAAGTACATACTCCATTATGATCATCGATCCACATTCTTAGCACCATAATGCTTCAATTAAACAGAAGTGCCAGTGTTTTACAATTCTGGTTTAAATTTCAGTTAGTCAGTCATCCAGTCACCTGCTATTCATTTATTCATTCAGCGCCTACAATATGCCTTTGGGAGAATCAGCAGTGAATCCAATTGACAGTTTCCATTCCCCTACTGTCCTTTGCAGATGAATGAGGACAGGGGGCAGGGAGATGAAAATAAATGCACCTGTAAGACCATTTGAGTAGTGTTAAGTACATAAAACAGGAAAATAGGATAGAGTAGGACTTGAAGGAGAGGGAAGAATGATTTTAGACACAAAAGTGCTAACTGTGTAAGACAACGAATGGGATAGAGTTCGACTTGAAGGAGAGGAAAGAACCTATTTTAAACTTTCCTCAGAGGAAAAGATTCTGACAGATTGACTTCTGAACTAAATGTAGTCAGTCATTCAAATACCTAGAGAAAGAAGTTTTCAGGCACACCAAAGAGTTAGGGCAAATAGAAGAAAACGTATTTTGAATCTATTTAATTGCAATGAGAAGACATCTGAGAAAGGATTTTTTAAAATTATATATATTTTAAAAATTATAAAAAATATATAATTTTTAAAATTTATGTGTAATATATATTATACACACACACAGTGGATTGAACCCAGTGCTTCACACGTGCTAGGCAAGCATTCTGCCACTGAGCCACAATCCCAGCCCCTGAGGAGGATTTTAATTCAAGTTTATTGAAGAAAAATTTGCACACATGAAAAAATTATCACACACTGTATGGATGTGATGTGATGAATTTTGTCAAATGTATATAATCTTGTAAACACCACTCCACTGCCACAATTAAGATATAAAATATTTCCATCACTCCAAAAAGTTGCCTCATGCCATTTTTGCAGTCAGTGTCTTCCCCTGCACAAGCCACTGGAAATCACTACAATTTGCCATATAAATGGAATCAAAAAGGCTACCAAATAAATTGCCTCATGTAAGTATACAATGTGTCACCTTCTGGCCTCTTTAACATAATACTTTCATTCATCTTATTGCATAAGATAACAAGCATTGGAATGATATGGAAGAGAGAAAGCCTTTTTGGTGGGGATGTAAATTGGTGTGGCTATTGGGAAATTGTATGGAAGCTCCTCAAAAAGTTAAAAATTGAACCATCACATGATCCAGAAATCCTGCTTCTTGGTATATCCAAAGGAAATGAGGTCAGAGTGTTGAGGAGACAGCTGTGCTTTCTTGCTCACTGCAGTATCATTCAGAATAGCCAAGAAATGGAATCAAACTAAGTAAACATCAGTGGATCAATAAATAAATGGTGAAGTGTTTTAGTCAGCTTTTTCACTGCTGTGACTAAAAGACCTGATAAGAGCAATTTTAGAGGAGGAAACGTTTATTTGGGGGCTCATTCAGAGGTCTCAGTCCACAGACAGCCAGCTCCATTCCTCCAGGATTGAGGTAAGGCAGAACATTATGGCAGAAGTGTGTGGTGAAGGCAATCATCTCACATGATGATCAGGAAGCACTGATAGACTAAATTCAGCTCACCAAATATAGACCCCAAAGACTTGAAACCCAGAAACACATGTCTTCCAGCTACACCTTACCAGCCTACAGTTAACACTCCATTAATCCCTGTTAAGGAGTTAATTCACTGATTGGGTTAAGGCTCTCATAAACCAATCATTTCACCTGTGAATATTCTTGCATTGTCTCACACCTGTGCTTTTGGGGACACCTACTATCTAAACCATACCATGATGTAGATATAAAATATTATTCATCCTTCAAAGAGAAGGATATCCTGCCATTGATGACAATATAGATGAACCTGGAGAAGTTTATCCTAAGTGAAATAAGCTATGTACAGAAACACAAATACTGTGTGCCCTCACTACAATATGCCATCTGGAGAAAAAATCATACAAAAGGAGAACAAAATGGTGGTAACAGGGGCTGGTGCTGGGGGAAATGGGAGATGTTCAAATACATACGATTTTCATTTGTCAATCATACTTGAGTAAAGCTGGAAAAGAATATAAGTCTGGGCCTCAGGATAAAGTTAAGATCTAGAGAAAAAAATCTGGAGTCTCAACATCTGGATAGTATTTCAAACAATGGGATTAGTCATTATCCAAGGGGAAAATGGAGGACCAAGTATGGAGGCCTTCAGAGTATTACAATGAGGTCAAGAATCCAGAACATTGGGAAGAAATACCCAGTAAACAAGAAAGAAAATAATGTTAAACCAAAAAGGAAGCATTTCAGAAAGGAAAAAGATTGGTCAACTGTGCCAGTTATGGTGTAAAATGGGTTCTTATCATTAATTATCAAACTGGAAACTGTCAGTTACCTTGATAAATACTTTTTTAATATCCCTGTGCCAGAAATTTATTTAAAAATTGGGAAAACTATGGAGACAGTAAAAAAAAATAGTCACTGGTTGCTGGGGATTAGAGAGAGGGAAAATCAACAGGTGAAGCCCAGGATTTAGGGCCCATCACCACTCTATGATAATACAATGTTATTTTAAATTTGTCCAAACCCATAAAATATATAGCACCAAGAGTTATCCCTCATATAAATGGTGGACTTCAGGTGATAATGATGTAGTGATTTAGCTTCATCAGTTTTAATAGCTTCATCAGTTTTGGTGGGGGATATTGTTTAACAGGGAAGACAGAGAAAGGCAAAGGATGTTATGAGAAATCTCCATATCTTCCTCTTAGGTTTGTTGTGAATCTAGATCTTCTCTAAATAATATTATGCCTTAAAGTTTTTTTTAAAAAAAATAAAGTACTTGAAATGCCACAGCGAATAAAGCAGAAGTGATAATATGTTGGAATTTACACTCTAATATGAACACCTTCAACTTGGTTATTTAACTGCATACAGAGATTGGGAATTGAACAAGTAGTTAATGGTTCAAAAAAAGTTTAGAAGTTCAGAGAAAATTTGAATTCTTTGGCTTTTCTTCTATTTCCCCCTCAACAAACTTTTAATACAATTACACTAAAGAAAAATAAAACATTATAATTTTTATGTTAACCATAGTAACATTATATTTAAAGAGAGATATTTACTCTTTAGTAAATTAATAATTTAGAATGTATTTGAAGACACAACCAATTTGCTGCAAGAAATTTGCATTTTTGTTTTTATTAGTTTACTAGATTTTTTTTCAGTGTTTCTATAATGTAAATATTATCTTTCAAAGGGAAATGATTTTTTTTTGTATTTGCCTGGTAATGAGCTTTCTTTAATTATCAATTGGCAAATTTCGTACATTTCAAAGTAAATATAGCCATTAGTGTTGAAAGACTAGCAAACAAACCCATGTGTATTCACCAGGGTTCTCTAGAGAAACAGAACAGGATATATACAGAGGAATTGATTTTAAGGAAGCGTTCATGAGATTATAGTGACTGGAAAGTTCAAGAGCTGCAGAGTGAGTCAGCAAGCTGGAGACCCAGGAGAGCTGATAGTGGGATTATAGCCTGAACCTGAAAGCCTACGACCAGGAAAGCCAGCGATAGTACAGTTACCAAAAACAGCAGGCTCAAGATCCAAGAAGAATTCATATTTCCGTTTAAGTCTGAAAGTAGAAAAAAAATTAACATCCCAGTTTGAAGTAGTCAGACAGAAAAAAAGTGTTTTCCACTAGTTGAAGGCTGAGCCTTTTTGTCCTAATCAGGCCTTCAATTGATTAGATGAAGACCACCCACATTAGGCAGGGCAATAATCTTTACACAGTCTATAAATTTAAATGCTAATCTTAACCAAAAATACTTTCACAGAAACCCCCAAAATAATGTTTGAACAAATCTGGCAATCTCGTAACCCAACAAATTAATGCATTGAATTAACCATCACTCTGTGCACAGCATTGTTTCGTTCCTTAGCTTAGTATCAAATTATTTTTCCATTAAAAATGTGTTACCAATTTTTCTTGTTTCTGTATTTTATTATTGTGATTATTTTTTATTGCCTTTTTCCTTTTTTTTTTTTTTTTGAGCATCTACACTTACTGAACACAGACCAAGAGTCATCTAGCATCAACCATGAACTCCACAAAGTATTGTAGACATGATTTATTTCATCCACACCACAGGGAGAAAAATCTCATTATTCCTTCCACCAAATGCACACAAATTTTTATTCTTGGGCTTAGTCTACCAGGGGCAAAAAAAAAAAAAAATCCAAAAACTGAGATGTGTAGAGTGTATTATAAATTTAAAAGAAAAGCTTTAAAAAATATAAATCCATCATTATCATTAATAAGTGTTTGGCACATTGGAAACTACATTAACAATCTGTGGTTTAATTGTTAATTGTTCAGTAAGCAAACTTTCACTCTAAGTGGTATCTTTAAGCAACTTAGGGGGCTCCTCTAATTACCTGGTTGATTAAAACTGGAAGGCAAAGGCTAGTTGCAAATATGTATAGATTTATGTTAACAAAATAAGTCTCCTAGTTCTTTACAGCAGCATAAAAGAGAAATAAAGTATAAGCCAAAATAAAAATTGAAAAGGACAGGCTCTTTACAAAACAGTAACTCAAAATGGATCATATAGACCTAGGTACAAAACACAAAACTCCTAGAAGATGACATAGACAAAACCCTAGAAAAATTTGGGTGCTGTGATGATTTCTTAGATACAAAGAAATCATCAATAAGCTGATGTAGTTAAAATTACAATTTTAAAAAGTTAAAAGTTGCTCTGTAAAACACATTGTCAAGAGGAAAAGGCTAGCCACAGACTGGGAAAACACATTTACAAAACACATATCTGGCAAAGGACTGTATCCAACATATATTTGAAACCCACCCTCTAACCTATTCAAGACTAATAGCAGATGAACTACTTCCATTCACATGGATTACTGAGAAGCCCAATTTGGTGATTCTGATAGCACTTACCTTATAATAGCCAGTTCTGACCAATCGTTTACTGTCCTCTGCTAGGGGGTTAGCAAAACAGTATCGTTTTTTTTTCCCAAGTGATACATATTTATCTGCTGCAGAAGGAATGTGTTTTTTCAAGGATCCTAGGGATCTATTCTAAACTCTCCTATCTGGGGCTTGGCCCAGGCTTCAGTGCAGCCTCCTTTAGCCCCACCCACAGACATCTCTAATACTGTGAAATCTGCCTGATCATTTGGTCAAACAGCAGGTTCACCTGTGCTACAGCCTCAATGTGCAATGGAATACTTTCTTGCTCTTAGCCCCACACAAATTTAGCTATCTTTCACATCACCTGCAATATGGTTGCAGCAGTATCTAAAGTGCAGAATGTGCTAACTCTAAAACCTGAAGAGGCTTACTAAGTATTATCCTATTTTCTTATTCATATAGTGGGCCCTGAATGTATTATGTTATGCCTTCCACTTCTCTGCAACACAAGTATCTTACTAAAATTTCCAGAGTACATGCTATCTATAGCTCTTTGATGGTTAATGTTAATGTGTCAACTTGATCAGGCCACAGGGTGCACAGATATTTGATTTAAAATTATCCTGGGTGTGCCTGTGAGGGTGCTTCCTGATGAGATCAACTTTTAAATCAGTAAACTGATTTTCCTCCCCAAAGTGAGTGGTCCTCATTGATTTCACTAAAGGAGTGAATTCAATAGAAAGACTGAGTAATGGAGCCTTCACTCTCTGTATCTGGTGTCTTCTAGCTAAAAGATCAGTCATCTTATGCCTTTGAACATGGACTCAGACTGGAACTACACAACAGGCCTCCTGAATCTCCAGCTTGGTGCAAACTGTGAGATTTAGCCTTCATAATCACCTCAGCCAATTCCAATCAATCAATCAATATTATTGATTCTGTTTCTTTTGAGAAGTCTTCCTAATTCAAAGGTATACTCTTACCCTGGAAAAATCTTGCACTCCTGGAAGCACACACCCCTGGAAGATATTTAAATAGCAAATAAAACAAAGAGCAAGTCAAAGAATTGTGGAAGAAAAAAAATGTTTTTTTTTTTCTGTTTTTTAGACAAGAATCCCAGATGTTTTGTTTACCAACACTGCTCGGTAGTTCAGTTCTGTAGCAGCAACTCCTGCTGTTAGCTCAGCCTGCAGAAAGAAGTGGCTACTAAGCTTCTTAATAATGCCAAGGTCCCCCTCACAGTGCATCTCTTATCACCTCAACAGAATATCCCCTGGGCCTCCCAAAGAATACAGTCATCCTGTGAGTTCACTGTTCTTCCATTTTAAAGAGACCTTAGCATGACTACTTCTCTGTGTCTGCTTGAACCCTTCTTCTACAGTCTGTTTTGACATTTCTACTCCATTTCATGAGGACCATCACTTCTTTCAAGCTTCTGGATGTCTACCCCAGCAACATAAAATAAATCATACCCTGGGGCTGGTCATAGTGTCACATACCAATGATCCCAGTTACTCAGGATGCTAAGGCAAGTTTGAGGCCAGCCTCCTCAACTAACTGAGACACTATCTCAATAATTTTAAAAAAAGATAAAAAGGGATGTAGCTCAGTAGTAAAGTGTCCCTGAACGTTGAAGAAAGAGAGAGAGTGCACCCTTTCCAGGGATTAAATGCTGTATTATGAGAGAATGCCCCCATAATGACAGTTCTTTATTATCCAGCTTTATATTCTGAGGCTATGGTATTTAAAGGAGCATTTTATATTTACTGTTAAATTTCCCCTGTTAAACAAGCAAAGACCACACATGAAAGACATGGAAAGAAGAAAAGAAAGTAAGTCCGATGGTTTGGTAAGAAGAGTACCAGCCAGATTCCAGACTCAGGTCCCAGGCTTCGCTGTGCTACACTCGGTCAGGACAGAATCTCTGAGCCTCCTGCGGATACTCACAGCCTGTTCCACTCAACGTCCCAAATTCCTGCCTAATGACATTTTACAATTATTAGTTTTCTCTTTAAAATAAAGTTAGCTACATTTCAAGCCTCAGATTTAGATGGCCAGGGAGGAACTATCTTAGTCACCTGCGTATCCGTAGCTAGGCATAAATAAATGCTATGACACAATTGGTAATAAAGAGTGACTTAAGGCTGTGATAACAATTTGGAATAGATTAGGAAGTTTATTAAATAAATACCATACATCAGCCTGTATGTCAAGACTGTCTGAAATAGTAGGACTCTAAGCAAATGTTTGACAGCCCTCTCTGTCACTCGGGTGTAGGATCCTTCATAAAAGCTTACAGAATCGCTGCGTGTCATGTGGCACCCAGTGAGCCCAGTCAGTGCTGCCCCAGAATGTTAAACACTCCGCCTGCTAGAATCTTGGCACCAGCCCCAGGATCTTCACCTGAACTGACACTTTCACTCACACCTCCACCAGCTAGCTACAGGAAGTGACCACCATACCTTCACTCCCACCCACTACATACAGGAAGTGACCCCAACACCTTCACTCCCACCTCCACCAGATACACAGAGGAAGGGACCCCCACACCCAGTCCTACACATTACATATAGGAAGTGACCCCCACACATTCACTCCCACCTTTACCAGCTACATACAGGAAGTGACCCACACTTTCACTCCCTCCTCCACCAGCTGTATACAAGAAGTAACCCCTTCACCTTCACTGTCTCCTCCACCAGCTACATACAGGAATCAACTCCAACTACTTCACTCCCGCCTCCACCAGCTACTTACGGGAAGTGGCCCCCAAACCTTCATTCCCACCTACACCAGATACATACAGGAAGTAATCCTGCACCCTCACTCCCACCTCCACCAGCTACATACAGGAAGTAATCCTGCACCCTCACTCCCACCTCCACCAGCTACATACAGGAAGTAATCCTGCACCCTCACTCCCACCTCCACCAGCTACATAGAGGAAGTGGCCCCCATACCTTCACTCCCACCTCCACCAGCTACATACAGGAAGTAATCCTGCACCCTCACTCCCACCTCCACCAGCTACATTCAGGAAGTGACGCCCACACCTTCACTCCCACCTCCACCAGCTACATACAGGAAGTAATCCTACACCCTCACTCCCACCTCCACCACCTACATAGAGGAAGTGGCCCCCATACCTTCACTCCCACCTCCACCAGCTACATACAGGAAGTAATCCTACACCCTCACTCCCACCTCCACCAGCTACATTCAGGAAGTGGCCCCCATACCTTCACTCCCACCTCCACCAGCTATATTCAGGAAGTGATGCCCATACCTTCACTCCCATCTCCACCAGCTACATACAGGAAGTGCAGGAAGTCCCTTCGCAGCATTTCTATAGTTTATAATCTCCCCTGGGTCAACTCACTCCACGCATTTGATGTTTGGTCCGAGTATTCATTTGAAGGTTAAAAGCGCATTTCTGAACTCACGTTTAGGGCACCTGCCTTGCCTGCGAGCTCACTTTCATTGCTCTGGGCTACCAGGCTGAGTGATCCCCTTGTCTTCATCCTGATCTTCTCCCAGGTGACTTTGCTGAATTTCCATCTTCTGTTCTGAGATCCCCAAATCTTCCCCTGACAGCCTCGTGCAGCTTGTAAATAGTCACCCCACCCCTTATCACCTTTGCCCAAAGCTACATGGAAACATTAATTCCTGTAATCTCTTCTCCTGTTGTCATTTCCCTTAATCCTTTTACCTTTTCACTTTGCTTTTATGGTGTTTATTTCTGCCATTTTCTGCTGCCTTTTGTGCGTATGGTGGGTGAGGGAGGACAAGGACAGAGACTAGTTCAACTGATACAGAGACCAAGATAGGGGTGTAGAAAATGTGGAAGAGTTCAGAGTTCTAACTCTGCATGACCTTGGGCTTCAGAGATACGTTGTTATCAGCAGGAAATGGAAACTTCATTCATGAAAGAGACTCGGATATTAAGATGGCAGTTGCAAATGTATGAAAATCAATCTTGGGCATTTATTCCAGACATAATTATTTATTTTCAATATTTAATTTTCTTTTTAGGAATGACCTTATCATAGATTTTTTCACATCATAGTTTGCTTGTTTATTTAGCCTGATAATTAACATACTTTTTGGAATCAGCACATCACTTCCCCCAGAAATATAGTCAAAGGTGCCCCACTAAATGTGGAACATCTTCTAGCACCTTCCTCAAGTTCATCAAGGAAACAAAAAGATTAGAAGCCATTTTGGAAATTTCAGCCAGCTTCACTTTCTTCAAGAAACGGAAAGAGAAGAAACCATGCTGCCTCGTTGATAATTCAAGGTTGCTAACCAAAGCCCTCCTATCTGATTCTAATCACTTCCCTCTCCCCCACAAGCCCTCCATTTCCCAGGGATCAGAGGAGGGCAAATTAGATCATATATTTGAAGTACTTGGTCTCCTTGGAGTAAAGGGGCCGCATAAATCCTGAGTGTTGTCACTTTCTATTCTTTCCCTGCCTTTGACCTTAGCTCGCTGAAAGTAATTTATAACTGGTTGTAAGGGCTTAGAACAGCTCCATCCACCTCCCAGGGAGAGAGGCTCAAGGCTGGAGCACTGGCTGGTCCCACTCGCTGGACCACAGGACTCCCCCTCTGCTGCTTGAATAAGCAGAATTATAAAGACCACAGCATTTGTCCAGGCCTGGTGGTGGCAAGAGATGAGTCACTGTGAGGCTGAGATGAGCAGTCTCAGAATGCTGCCCCCCTGAGCAGGCATCCTCCCCCAGAAAGTGAACCTGCAGTCCTGCTCCCTCACATGTTGAACTATAGCATTAAAAAGCACGCGGAGGCAGGCATATAAAGCAGGGCTTATTTCAAAAGGGGTAACAGACTTCTCCCGGGAAGGAGGGGGGCCATAGCTGGTATCCCCAGACGTGAAGGTGTTCCGCCTTTTTATATGTCCTAGGCTTCCTTCCTTCTCCTGCTCTCTTCCCCTCTTCTCTCTCCTTCTGTAAACCAGGAGATGCTCTGCGGGATGGCCAATAGGTGAGAAGCAGATGGGCTAGAGGGGCCAAGGTGGAGTGATCCGGGATGGAAGGGAGCATAATTAACAACTCCCTGTAGGGAGGGACAATCCCTGGGACAGGTTACCTGAGCAACAGGTGGGAGCAGGGGCAAGTCATTCTGATAAAGGTGGAGGAAGGGCTCAGAAGGCATTGACATTTCAGTCCCTCCATTCTCTGGATTTGACCCTTGCCTGTCTGCCTGTCTAATTCTGGGTAAAAGAAGAACAGGAAATTAAAGGAAGAGGAACAGGGGAGGGGTCAGGGGATGGAAAGAGGAAATACTGAGGCCTGAAATGGAGCAAATTATATTAAATGCATATATGCTTATATCAAAATGAACCCCAATATTGTATATAACTATAATGAATTAATAAAAAAAAAACATTTTAAAAAATTTAAATTTAATTTCCCCTGCTTTATGTAAACACTTAACTTTAAAGCAAATATGTTAAATTCTTAATAACTTTATTAGATGTAGGTCTTATGTTTTCAATTTTATAGGCAAGGAAAATGACAAAAAGAGAGGTTGATTAAAATGTTAAAAAATCTACACATTTTCATTGGAAAAAGGTGTCTTTGAAGCCAGATCTCCTAATACTATAGAGTTTCTATGGTAAAGAATTCGGTCACTTTGTCTTATAAAACATACTTGTCACATTTGTCAGTGTCAGATGGTCAAAAGTAGTTATTGTAAATAATTAAAACTGTCTTGTGTTATATTTCATTCGCTCACTGATTGTTTTCATACATTATTTTGTTGTATGACATAAAATGCACATTTGTAATGGAGACTTAGATTGTGTGTGGTACTCCTCAATTTGATTGGTATATTTAAGCACAATTTTTATTGTCATAAACATCAAGTGATCTTTTATGTATTATGAGTTATTTGGCTGATTTATATGTAATTAAGTATTTTTATTTTGTTTGTTGCATATTTTATTTCCAATTAAAATTAACTTTTGTGGGTGTTAGTTCAAAAAAAAGGAGAGGGGAGCCCAGCTGTGAGGGGGCAACCTATGGAGTCCCCAGGGTGCTGCCCTGGAGCTTGTTACAGAGAAATGTGGCACCATAATTGTTTTTATGCTCATTGGATTCAGGGAGTCAAGAAGGAAAGACAGATGCAGACACTTCCACTAAGAAGACTAATAATAATAATAATAATAATAATAATATTATAAACTTATTTTAAAATCAACAACATTCAAGTATATTGATTCCCTGTCTTGCTAAATGCCATCATTTTGTTCTCAGGCATTAAATTTTTTTAAAAAAGTTTCAATTTTCTGAATGTGGATGTAAGTCACATCCAGCCATAATTTTTCATCAGTTCTCCTTCCAGAAAATTCTCGCATTCACTCCCTCACTTCTTCTGGGTGTTGGACCCTGGTGGCCTCTTTTGTGAAGTTCCTCAGAAACCTTCGGTGCCTGTGGCGTTTCTTCTGGTGCGACTCCCTGTCCACTACCTGTGCACTCTCAGGGTCAGGGACGTTCTGAAATGTCAAGTCTAGAATGGCCCAGGGGTTCAGAGCCAGGTCCAAACTGCAGAGTTGGACATTGACACCACCAACTAAGTTAGGGACAGCTAAGAAGATGTAATCAAAGTGGACCAGGCCTTGGGGGAAAGAAGCCAGCTTCTAGGCTGGTGGCAGGAAAGAAGGTGGTCTGTAGGCACCTGACACCTGCCTCCAGGTCTCCAGCAGGCAGGAGACACATGGGCTCCAATACTACCCCACACACTTGACCACCTTCACCTTCCACTACTCCCCCAGAGACATTCTCCACTCTAAATGAAACTTAAAGCCTACGGTCTTCAAGGTTTTAATGCCATGTTGTAAGCTCTCCCAGATACACTGCTCTCTTTTCTAATTAGCAAATTCTATCTGGTCTTTACCATTTAATTAAAGAAAACTCCTTTTCAAGTATTCTTCCCATCCAGAGGCACGTGCCTCTTCCCACCTGCATGTGCTTTTTCACCTAAATGCTCTGTTTCTACATGACTATAATTATTGCTACATGTTTTTGTTTCTCCCTCCAGATTGAGTTTTTCCTCTGGGAAAATGCTAGGTCTTATAAATCATCTAACTAGAAGCATGACTGAAATCATGCTTAGAAGCATGACTGGAATCCAGTCGCACAAGATCTACTTAGTTCAATTTAAACCCCCAATCAGGGGTGAAAAAGTGGAGGCAAGTGTAAAAGGAGGAAAGCAATCATGAGGGACTCAAAAATCAGATTTTTCCACCCATTATCCCATGCTACGAGCTCATGCTTCCCCGTAAGGAGATTTTTGGTCTTGGGAAGACATGATATTATTGCAATATGCTGAAGCATCCCACCTCTCATGCCTTTCATTATATCTAACCAAAAATAATGTTGTGCCATGTTTGTGGACCAAGTATTCATGTAGCACCTACAATATGTCAGCTCCTGTTCTAAGGGTTTTGCAAACACTGAACTCTATCTATAGGTCTCAAACAACCCGGGAATTAGGTAGAATGTTTTGGTCTCAAGAAAATGTCTACTCTCTAAATATCTGAGGATCCTGAAGAGCTTAAGTTTGTGTGGATTCTGTCTATCAAAATATAACATATTAGAAATTAAAAATGCAAAGGTTATTAAGTAACATTAGAATTTCATTAAAAATATTCTTTTTTCAAGAAAGAACAGGAAATTTTTGTGTGTGTGTGTATGAAGAATGGCATTGCTTTATCAACTCTCCTGAAGATGCTGCTTACTAGAATTCAGTTGAGTTCTTACTTCTACTCCTGCATTCAATCTTGTGCGTTATCATTTTGGCTCAAGTATGTAAAGAAAATCTGGATGAGTCTAGAAATGTGATTGGAAAGTGAAAGGAATTTTAACATTCTCCTCACATAATAGTAAAGATTCTCTTCTGATATACCAAAACTGGCAAGTGGTAATTTCTGGCAGATTAGTTGTACTGGGAATCTGAAACCATGCCACTAATCATTTTGTACTGTTACACTAAATGTACGGGTCTACATTACATTTCAAGCAGATCTTTCACCCATGCTTTATGTTTTAAACCCCATGCATTGATCACTTGAACAGTAGGTGCCCATCAAGTTCTGCAGATTTTTCAAGGGTTGAAACGTATTGTGTTTCACAATATCAGAAGAAATTATAGTCATCAGCAGTACATACATAACCTCATCAGCAGCATCCTTAAGTATTGGGAAGCTGTCAAGTTCACGGGCCTAAGTTTTCCAAAACTCTGATTTTCACAAGAAAACTTGAGTTATATCACTGGTAACAAATGGCATTAGTTGTTTTCCTTGAAGTAATAGGCTTACTTTGTCCATTTGTGAGACAATATTGCCAAATCCCCAAGTACAAATAGGCAATATTCATCGATTCAATGTTCTTTGAAATAAAAGTGATGTTCCATGAAAGACAAATGATTATTTTAGCTCACAACTGAAACAAACAAACAAAAAAATACCACTAATTGTTATCCAGAGACAATCATTGTGCTTCAGTCTGCAACACAAATGCTTAAGTAGGGCGGGGCACTGTGGGGTGCAAGCCTGTACTCTGAGTAGCTCCAGAGGCAGGAGGATCCTTAGTTTAAAGCCAGCCTCAGCAACAGGGAGGCACTAAGCAACTCAGTGAGACGCCCTCTAAATAAAATACAAAATAGGGCTGGGGATGTGGCTCAGTGATTGAGTGCCCATGAGTTCAATCCCCAGTACCTCCCCCAAATAAAAAAGAAATGCTTTACGCATACTTCCCATTTACTAAAACAGAAAAAAAAAACTTTCAAGTGGACTCAGATTGAGGTTGAGGTTTATAACATTAATTGTATCTACTATTATAGCAAGGATATTCATAAATAAAATTAGCATTTCTATTTTTTGTCCTGCAAGTGTGTAATGGTGACAAATGAGGAAATTATCAAGACAGCCTAGCGCCACCAGTTTCTTGGACAATCAGTGCAAATGACATCACAGTGAAACAGACAAGCAATGCCTGTGTTGGCCTCCTGGTAGCCCTGGGATATTTTAGGAATATTTAATAGTCTATAAAACACGTTTGCTTTAACATCTACTTGAAACTATTTTAGATGTGAGAAGAATAGAGCTCAAATGTTCTCACTCCAGCTTGTAAACTGCAGATCCAGGAATCCAATTCAGCCATCCAAGCTTTATCAAGTCTGATGTTTCATTACATTATGCTTCCTCTGTGATTTGAATGACTTAGGGAATTTTCAGAAGCAATGATTCAAATATGTGATGTTCTTTTTTCTTTTTGTTTATTTGTACAGGGGATTGAACCCAGAGACACTTGACCACTGAGCTATGTCCCCTACACTTTATTTTTTTTTTATTTTGAGATAGAGTCTTGCTAAGTTGTTTAGAGCCTCCCTAAGTTTCTGAGGCTGGCCTTGAAGTTGTGATCCTCCCACCTTAGCCTCCCGAGTCTCTGGATTCCAAGCATGGACCACAACACCCAACAGTCATGTTCTTATATATGAGCTTTGAAACCAAACCCTTCCAGGAAATTTAAACTCTGGTATTAGTACAAGTTCAAAACATCACAGAAAGAACTTTTCTGTAGGTAAATGCCCAGAGGTACTAAAAGCCTCAAAGCATGGAGATTTTTGCAAGCTCAGAAGGAAATGGGTGGCTGACCTGTGCTGAGAATATAATCAGCAACTTGCTTGCTCTGAAGCCCAGGAATCCAAGATAGACAAATTGTCCCCAGACTCAAACAACCATGCTGACCCCACAGTAGGTTATCATAAAAGGGCCAGCGTGTAGACAGCTTGATGTACCAGAGCCCAGTCATTAGAGGAGAATCCTTCCTGACTAGTTCCACACCACCTGTGTAATGCACTCACTGTCCTCACTCTGAACTGTCAATTCCTCAACAAGTAACGTCATCTTGTCCTCTCTTCCCTTCTCCAAGGCTTTGCTTCTCTGCTCCATCTCTGGTACCACCATGCCCTCCTCCTCTATTCAT
Source organism: Ictidomys tridecemlineatus (assembly GCF_052094955.1). NCBI lineage: Eukaryota > Metazoa > Chordata > Mammalia > Rodentia > Sciuridae > Ictidomys > Ictidomys tridecemlineatus. Next base: position 133,688 of record NW_027526139.1, read on the forward strand.
GGTCATTCCGAACAGTTTACCAACTTGTCTAGTTTTAACCGTCTTACAAAACCAAAGAAACACAAATCCACCCTCAAACCACAGTCTCCTCCAGATGCCTCCATTTCACCCCTTGCACAACCAAACCTCTCCTGCACTCCTCTCCTAAGCTTGGTTTCATTGTATAGCCACTCGTCTCCCCAGGAAGACTCCACTGAAGTTCTTCCTTTCGCCATCTCAGTCACCCAGTGTTGTCAAGCCTTCCCCATCTTAATCTCCCCGACTCCTTGAATCTTCTTGACATATTCTCCCCTTTAGGCTTCCACGATCCCAGGCTCTCTTCCTCAACCCTCACTCTCAAATGCTGCCTCTTCTTTTCTGCCTCGCTGGTAGGACTCAGTGTTTCCTGGGCTCAAGCTGAGCCTACCTCCCAGGCCTAGGGCATCTCCTATAGTCATAGGGACTTTCTGTTTTAATGATCCCCAAAGCCGTATCACCTCCATCTCTCTTCTCAGAATTGGGTCTTGCGCATCCAGCTGTTTCCTTATTGGTTCCACCTTGTCTCACAGCATCTCAAAGTTAGCATCTCCAATACTGAACTTTTAGTTTTCCCCTAAAACCTCTTGAAAACTTTCCCATCTCCAGTGTTCCCTTGTCCTATTAAATGGTGACGCCATCCACTCAGCTACTCAAACTGGAAATCCAGGAAGCATCATTGGCCATTTCCAAAGGGAAAGGTGGGGGTGGGGGTCATCTCCAGTACCACCACTTCCCTAGGTCAAGCCGTGGCTCCTGCCCTCTGTCCTTGGGCTTGTTCTATTGCATTCAGTCTCTAAGGGGTCTCCCTGCTATCAGTTTCGCATTGTCCTCGCCCCCTCCACAAAGCTGGGAGTGATCCTATAAGTACATATATTAAGTCCATTTATTTAAAAGGCCTCGACTGGTTTTCATCTGAGCCTTACATGAGTCATGTTTCCAGGAACCTAAGGTACTCCTGCTACATGTGCTCAGTTTCCAAAGCACATCAGGAGCCTTAGCTTCGGGGCCTTGGGCACACCTGTTCCGCCTCCTGCATGGTCTCCCTCTCACTCTTTGTGGCTTCTTTCCCTCCTCCAGGCCTCCACTCACACATCACCTGCCTAGTGCCACCCCTCCAGAAGCCCTGCACACAGAGCCCGCAGTCCCATTTCCCATCACAGACAAACAATCGCGTCCTTTATTCTGTATCCTGTACCAATTCCCTTTCTTGACAATTGTCATGTTTATTGTTGTTTCAGATTAGAAAGTTCTTTGTAATTTGCCAGAATGTAGAGATCAGGAAAATTTAAACTTATGCTAGATGGCTTTGGCTGGGTTCACCATCCAATCAGATTGCTTGATTATAATCTCTCCTATTTATAAAATCAAAAGCATGTTGAGATATTATTTTAGGTACATGATATAAAACACTTAATACAAAAGTTTCAAGTGCTAACACTCCTTCTTTACATGAGGAAAACAAATTTCAGATAGAATCACTCACTGGTTTTACATAACCAGTTCTTTAGCAAAACCTAGAATCAAACTCAGTTTGTTCCCAAAGCAAACTGTGTGTTCTTCCCCCTTTCTTCTGCTCTCTCTCTATAACTACAGCCAACATCAGCCTGCATGTCTTCACTCTTCCCAAATCCCAATTGATATCATGATTCACTTGAACTTCATTGTTTCCATGAAAATGAAAAAAAAAAAACAACAACCTTCCCTCCTGCTCAAGAATTTATAACACTACTTTCAAGACCAAAAGCAACCTACCTTTCTCTCTTTCTTTCTTTCTTTCTTTTTTTTCTTTCTTTCTTTCTGTTTTTGATTCATCTTTTGTTAGCCAAGTTAGTTACTAGCTTTGACTAGAAATATCTAGAAATTTCCTCCTCAGATCTGCTTAGCAAGAGGGTACTAAGTGACTGGAAGCCTGGATGGAGTCAAAACTCCAGGGTTACTAAAGTACTTATTCATTAATGAAAGTCATTATAAATCTGTGTCCACGTGCTTTTCTAAGCACTTTGTATGGGTGTATTTTATTCACAGATTTTTTTTAGATACATGGAAATATTTTTAATAATTTTGTCCATGAAATCCACTTTCCCTTTCCATTATCATTGGTGTGGATTTTCTTCAGGGTTTTACCTCTTGCATGAACAATCTTGCATGGACAATAACACGTGGTATTTATCTTTTTATTTCACTATATACTACTGAAAGTCACTTTCTGTAAGACAAGCTCAAACATGCTCTTGCATTTTGCTTTGAAACCATTGCAAGATTCCTTTCCTGCTTCCATTACCATTTTATAAGTCTATTGAAGCCGGAAAATAATTTACCCAACATCAGTCAACCAGGTTGAAACAGAGCCAGATTTGAAAGTGAACATTCTTCTATTTTTTCCCTTACGCTTAGGAGCATGGGAGCTCTGAGCTCCTGGCCGGTGAGGAATCTGTGAAGTGAAGAAGGAATGAAGAGGCCGAATAGACTCTCAGCTGTTGGGTGTAGGCCAAAGCCATCACCTGTCTCTATGGCCCTCTCTCTCCATTTTCCCTGACAGGCACTGACTTTCAGAGAGCAGAGGATGGAGAGGGCTCTGAAGGTGGTGAAGGCTGGGACTGGGAGGAAGTCAGATGTAGAAAACCAAAGAGAACAGCAGAGGGGGAGTAGAATTTGATGGAGCACCAACAGGAGGGAATTGAGATTAGTGAGCGTTTATGGTCTTTAGAGGGATCCTGTCGGACACTTTCACCTGCATTATTTATCAAACCTCATAAAACTGTCCTATTATCAGTCCCACTTTAGAGATGAGGAAACTGAAGTTGGGCAAAAATCAGTCTCTTGCCTCAAATTAGACAGTTAGTAAATGGTGAAACAGAAGCACGACCCAAAGGACTGAGCACTTGCGATGAACCTTTTCTGGGGACTGAGGAGAAAAAGGTAAATGATACTAAGGACTCTGGCAGGGGTGGTAAGTGCTCTTACAGAAGCTAGAAATGAATGGAGCTGGAGAATACCATGCTAAGTGAAATAAACCAGTCCCCCCAAACCAAAGGCCATATGTTTTCTGTGACACGTGCATGCTGATTCACAACAAGGAGGGCAGGCTAGGGAAAAAGAGAGGCATTTTGGATTAGGCAGAGGGGAGTGAAGAAGATCCACCCTCAGGGTGGGCAGACAGCATCCTATCTGCAGGAACCTGATGGAACACAAAGCCAGAGGAACAGTGGATTTATTCTCTCCATCTCTGACAGTCAGAAGGGTGTCTAGAGCTGGGATATTCTTCTTTTACCCTTGAACAATAGAATTCCAGGTTCTCCATTTGGACTCCAGAACTGGTACTAGGACCCGCCCACCCCTATGCATCCTCAGATCTTTTCTTGGTTCAGAGGACTTTGGACTTGGAGCCACATTATGGGCCTTCCTGCTTCTCCAATTTGAAACAGCATGCCATGGGACTTCTCAGCCCATGTAAGTCAATTCCCCGATAAATCCTCAGTTGTCTGTCTATCTACCAATGAGCCATCTATCCCATTGGCTCTGTCTCCCTCAAAAACACTCATAGGAAGGGGAAAGGGCTAAGCAACAGTATGTTCTCAGGTGGAGACAAGATTCAATATAGCTCCACCTGGAATTTCCAGTACAAACAACACATTCTATTCATCTGGAAGAAAGAATCTGTGTTTGACAGAGGGACGTTCTCAAAAAAGCGTCAGCTTGAGTTGTTTTGACTAGCTGGGAGAAGGTGCCATGGTTGGTAAAAGGGACTGGAATCCACCTCAATGGTGGTTTGTGGAGTGTATCTCATGGAGAATGTCTTAGAAATACAATCTCTCAGATCCCATGCAGACTGAATCGAAAACTCTGGGAGATCAAGAAAAAAAAAAAAAGGCTCAGATGACTTTATCACTGCTGAAGATCACAGAGCTCGTTAGTCCTTAATTCCAAATTAAATTTGAATTTACCTGGCTCTTTCTTCTGTGCAAGCACTTCTCAAAATGCAGCCATGCAACAGACAGCCTGATGCATCTCTGCACTTGGACTCCAGGCACCAGTCATGAGAGAAAGTCCCCAAGGTGACTTTGTGCTGTGCTCACTGTATTTTCTGAAGACTTCTAATCTCTTCAATGTTTCTTGCCTAACTCTCACAAAAAAAAAAAAAACCTGGTAGTCTGAAGAAGCATGTGCCCCTTTGAGAAGATATATTCCAGATCAAGACGAATGACCGCATTCTATGGATGCCAGAACTGGACCTCTGCAGGAGAGATGGGATCAGAGACGCTTAACCTGATGATCTCTTAAGCCCCAGCCACAGGACTCCATGAATTGAGCCACGCTTCTCAAACTTGCTGGGTAGTTTTTATGGGTTAAATTGTGTATCCCAGAAATACATGTTGAAGCTCTTTCTCCCAGTACCTATAAGTAGAATTTCTTTTACTCAGTATCTATGAATATGACCTTTTGGGGGGAAAAGGTCATTGTAGGTTTATTGTCTATAATGATGTCATTCTGAGTAGGGTGACCCTTAGTCCTTGGAAACCCCATGTCATTAGTAGAAACGGGAAAGACAGTATGAAGACAGACTCACAGAAAGATGTCAGAAGCAGAGGCAAGAATGAGGCAGCTAAGAGCCAAAGAAGGGCAGGATTCTGCCAGGGGGGGCACAACCCAGCCAGCACCTGGGTTTCAGACTCCCAGCCTCCAGAACTGTGTGGGAGTAAATGCCTGTGGTCTTCATCCACAGGGTCTGTGGCTCCTTGGGTGGGTGGGGCAGCGCCAGGAAGCCAGTGGACAGCTGATGATGCAGAGGTTGACTGCTTTCCTTCCTCCGGGGCTCGTACCATCTCGTTGTTCCACAGGAGAGCCTGGGCCGGACACCCGGGACCGAACACACCCTCTCAGATCCAAAGACCTCCTGTCTTCCCGGAGTGTTGGTGACAGCTCCTGGAATTCTCCGTCCTTCTGCTCCTCCCCGTCACTGTGAACCACTGGTGAGGACTAGCTGTGTGTCCCGCTGCCTTTATTATGAGGCCACCTTCCAAAGCAAAGCCTGTAATGCTCCTGCAAGGGTGCTTCACACTCTGCCAGAAATGACATCAGAACCAGAAAGTTCTAACATAGGAAAGAGGGAGGCTTAACATATATATGTGTTGTTAACATATGTATGTGTGTGTGTGTGTGTGTGTGTGTGTGCATGTGTGCATGCGTGTGGGGAAGTGCATGTGTGTGTGACATTTTTAAAACATTGCCTCTGAGTAGTTACTGTCAGTTACAAGGACCAAATCTCAAGGCCAGAAACCTTTCGCTGTTGGAAGGTTGGTGTTGCTTGACGGGACCCAAACATTTGTAAATCCAAGATTAAAGCTAGTACATATTGCAGGAGGAAAGGCCAAACCCAACTCCGTGTCTGTCAACCCAGTATCAACGTCAGTCCCTCTACGGCATATTTTGAGTCTGAATCCCGGATGAGTCAGAAAAGTGTTCCTTTTTAGATAATAGTGAAATCAGGCCTTGGAGGATTGTTAGTCAGCAAAATTCAATTTTGGTAAGGCCGTGCTCTGGGGAAGGAAGTGAAGAGATATACCAGATTTAGACCTGTCGGAGACAAGAAGCAGCAAGGAACAGAGGGAAAGGTCCAAATCTCTCTCTTGCCTGAAATGAGTGGAAAAGCTGCAGCAAATGGAATGAGAAGGAGGACCTGCTTACTTTGCAAAGTTCTGTGAGCTCCTTCCAACTTCAAGATCAGCATCAGGATCCTGCCTTACCCACGGCATGCCTCCTGGAAGGTCCACGTCCAGAACCTGACAGCACCAAATGCTGACCAGGCTGCGAGCCACAGGGACACAGGTGCATTGCTGGTGGGAACGTGAAACAAAAGAGCCACCTTGGAAGAGGTGTTGCTGTTTCTTTCAAAACTGAACACGTTCCTCCCACACAATCTAGCAATCACACTCCTTGATATTTACCCAAAGGAGTTGAAATCTTCTATCTACACACAACCTGCACACAAATGTTTACAACAGCTTTGATCTTAATTGCTAAAACCTGGACTACCAAAATGAATTTTAGGAGGTGAATGGATAAACAAACAGTAGTACACCCAAACAATGAAATATTATTATTCCATGCTAAAAAGATGTGAGCTATCAAGCCATGAAAAGACATGGAGGGAACTTAAATGCATACCACTAAGTGAAAGAAGCCACCTGAAAAGGCTCTGGACCGTGTCATCCTAGCCATGTAACATTCAGGAAAGGGGAGAACTATGGAGCCAGTAAGGACAGTGGCTGCCAGAGAGGGGGAGAGGGATAAACAGAATACAGAGGAGTTTCAAGGCAGTGAAACATTTATATAATTGATATATGGACCTTACATTTGTTAAAACCCACAGTATGCACAAGCTTCAAACTTGGTGCTAACTGTGGACATTGAATGATTATGATATACCAATGTAGGTTCATTGATTTTAATAAAGATGCTAGATGTTGATAATGAAGGAAGTCATACATGTGTGGAGGCAGGGGGTGTGTGGGAAATCTCTGTATGTTCTCAGTTTTGCTATGAATCAACACAGTTCCAGAAATATAAAGCTATTAGGGCGGGGGGAACTGTCTTATAGTGTCTTCCTTGGGTTATCAGACAGCTTCCCCTGACGGGTGACGGTCTCCCTCAGCCACAGCCCCTCCTTCACCAGCCTCCTCATCTGCGCAGCAGGCTCTCCTTAATCCCTGGTCTCAGAAGCTCCAGCCCAACATGCACCCTATTTTCCAGTGGGTGACGCAGAGGCAGCTCTCCTGCAGAGCCCTGGTGGGTCCAGCTGTCACGGCTCCTCCCCCAGCTCCTTCCATATGATGATGAATTAAAAACCGCTGCTATGCTTCTCCTTGTCAGTCACTAGATGGAGAACAAAGCAAAATGTGGCCAGGAGAAGGGAAGGTAGGAAGAGTGAGTTAGCTGGGTTGCCCTTCTTTAACTCCCAACAGCCCCCGAAGCCTGCCTAGGGTAAGTGCAGTAATGAATGATGGACTTTGAATAGCCAGGGCACAGAACACTGATGAGATATTTTAAATTATTATATTAAACAGTCCTAAGACCGTCTTCTGGTCTCACTTCATTTGGCGCTTCCTTTTGCTTTAAAATGTTAATAATACCCACTAAGCAAACAACAGAGGCTCAAAACCTTTGAGAAACTTCAAAATTAAAAGTATGACATCTTCAGTCTCTGAAGTAATTATGGCATTATGTAACTTACTTCACTGACTCTATCTGAAGAGGTCGTTTCTGTAAAGGAGCTGAAACTCTTTTGTTCTGTTTCCCTCCATTAACTGCACTGGGCTCTCCCCCAGGCTCAGGCCAGGCTCTGGTGATCAAGTCCTGAAAAGGGCACTGTATTTGCTCTCAGCACTAATACTGGTGGGAGGGAAATGGCTACCACTGTGGAGAGCCCAGGGGCAGGAGGATCAGCAGCCTGCTATGGGCTCCCCAAGGGGACGTCTTGAAGGACTGAGAGCTTCCCAGGTATAGTATGGAAAAGGAGGAAAGTGGTGGGTCCATCGCCGCATGTAGGTGGGAGTGAGGATTGGGGACCACGAGGGAGAAGATGTCGGTCCTTAGATTAGGTGGAGCAAAGCAACCGCATATTCAGAAAACATCAAACTTCAAATGTGGGTCAGCAAAGATATAAGGGAGGAGGACTAAGGGGCAGAAAAGTGCTTAATGAAGGCTCTTTTAAAATAGTGTACATTTGGTCTTGCAATGGAAAGCCCCACCGGATGGATTTTAAACTTAGGATGGTAAGATCAGATCAAGTTCAGAAAAGTTCTCTAGTGGCAATAGGGGAGATGCTTTATAGAGCACAAACGTGGAAGTGGGGTGTCAGCTATCGAAGGAGCAAATGCCAAATATCTAGAGTTGAGTGTTGAGGCCCAAGGAGGCAGTGACCTTAAGCCTGACTCTCTGCAAACTGTACAAAGTGAACTAATTTGGTATCGATTGTTACTTGGAGGAAGAATGGATAAAGATATTCCAGAAACGTGAATATTTTTTTCAACTCCTGTTTCTCTGTTACACAATGTAGAACTCTAGAATTAAAAAAAAAATGGATAGTCTCTAGACAAATTTTCTGATGTAGAGGGAAAACAGTGTTAGGTATTCACTGATATTTTTTTCTGCTTGGTCATTTCATCCTTGCTTGCCAACATTCTACCATTAAACATTTTGTGAAGCTGGCCTAAAAAACAACCAGCCACAAAAGATTCCTGTGGGAAACACTGGTTAAATCCTGAACAATGGCTTCTGAAATAGGTTATTGAAAGCCGGGTGCAGGGTTTTGAAAGCCCGTAGCAGAGGGGCAGTAACTCACTCTCTGTTGCCCAACATGTAGCAATATGTTTTATTCTTTTCCAGATCTATTTCCTAATTTCAAAAGACCATTTGGGCAAGTCCATGACTTTAGATCCCCTCTTGGTTTGAAGAGCAAGTCCTATTTTTAATAATTAAAACTTTCAAGTACTACAATTGTCCATCTGAGAAGAAGTCCAGAGTTCTTTCTCTCATCCCAGTGAAAACGTTGTTCTCTGGCCCAGGACTAACCCAGCTCAGGAAACTCTCTCTGAAGGCTCTTCCTGAAATGAGGGTCAGTATGAAGAAAGGGACAGGATTATTTGTCACTCTGGGGTTCTGCTGTCATGGCCCCCTTTGGGCTGGTGCTAAGCACGCACAATGCCCCTCCTGAGGGATGTACCCACATGCTTCTCCTTCCAAGGGGTCCTCGTGTGGGTTTTCAGGACTCCCTAGTGATATCCTCATGGTGGCACAGATCCTCATACTGACAATCTGACTGTAACTTGGTTCCTTCCACCTCCATCTCTGCTCCTGGGAACACTTCCACAGACTCTGCTGGCTTCCCCTTTTCCCTGAAGGATGCTCAATTGGATGTCTGTGAGATGACTCAGCCCAGCACCTGTCCATTTGGACTACTCTCAAACATCCTGCTGCACAAAGCCCCAGGAGGTAGTCCGCCCTTGGTGGCCCTCTTTGCCCTGATAACACCTCTAGCCACCAGCTGCTTCTGGACTGGAAGTGGACACCCATTTCTATGGTTTCTAGGCAGCCTGAATTGCCCTCTCCTGGGAGTGAGTAGCCCCTCACACTGTGTACCCTGATGGGTTGCACTCCAGTGACCAATGGACTTGGCAGCTCCGAGATGTCCACCTGGGAAAGTGATGCCAACCACTTTCTGGCTGGCACCTTGGAACTCTCTGAGTTATTCTTTGGGGAAAACCCCACCCTCTCCAATTGCAAGAAAAGGGACAGAGCTTCAGGTGTGGTTACTATTGACATTTTTTCTTTTCCTTGTGATTTCTGGTCTCCTGTTTGCATACATAGTTTGCGAAGGATAATGGGGGTCACAAGGGCGGCTTGGCAATCTCTTCTTTGGCAACAAAAGAAAAGGTAACTGGCAGCAACTTGGTGTGCTACTTAAGAGTGTCAGAATTTACTGTTCTCTGGTTGAGGCTTCAGCCAAAATTCCAAGACCATACAAAAAGCCCCATTGCAAATTCCTATTTTTAAAACTTTAAAAATTGGAAAGGACTTTTATCACTGTAATTCTGTTGTTGTTTTTAGCTCTTAAAAACTGCAGTGCCCAGAATATAGAGTCCAGCTATCAGCCATCCAGTGGGGTAGGAGAAATACTGACACAGAAACTCTAACAGCTAAGCAAGGAATGACAAGAGGAAGTTCTGCATCCCACCAAGGCCATGAGAAGGCTCAGGGAGGAGAAGTGCGTCTCCGTGCACAAGGGGAGGTGGGAGAGCTGTGCTCCATGCTTCATTTGGAGATTGAAACCTTGGAAGTGAAAGGTAATAGGAATCCTTGAATAAGTTTGAAGGATTCAAAGTGAAGAGAGTGTTTCTCTCTTTCTTTCCTTCTTTCCTCCTCCTCCTCCCTCTCTCTCTCTCTCTCTCTCTCTCTCTCTCTCTCTCTCTCTCTCTCTCTCTCTCTCTCTCTCCCCGTGGGCTGCTAAAAGCCACTTAGGGAATTCACATCCCTTGCAAGGAGTTGTTGGGTGGAGTAGCAGGAGCCATAGGGAGAGAGAGAGCATGCACCTGAGAGTCTCCTGCAGTCCAGCTGTCACAGGAGAACATTCAGAAGTGCTGGAAGTGTTGGCAAGTAAAAAGAACCCTCCAAGTTGTAGGAAGAGGAGGCAGAGGGTTACAGTTGGAGGATATGGGGAGTCTGCCAAGTGGGTGATGACGGATTCTCCAGGGACAAGGTTGATGACCAAGACCTGATTGACCAAGACCTCAGTGGTGGCCTGTAAGATCGCACAGTGGGCCACAACTCCTTGCTCACCTCCCTTCCCACCTTGTCCCCAGCTGAGGACATGAGTTAACACAGTTGTTAACAGACTTCTTCTAAACCCTGATGCTGCCTGAGAAGGAGAAAGGGAAAGGGGAGGAACTGGAAGAAATGGACTTGAACTAGTTAAATGCAATTAGATTTTAAATAAAAAGACTGAATTACCTTGACTTTCAAAATTTAGTTTTCTGTATCAGAAACAAACAAAAAACAACCTGGTAACTTCCGATATAAACTTAACTGAGGTCCTGAGAAACAGAGAAATTCTTTGTATAGTCCTGACTTTGCACTGAGTTTTGAAGATAAATACTTTGAAGACAGGATTAAGGGACATGCCTCAGAATCTACATAGAGTGTGAGATGAAACCAGATCTCTGCTGTTGATTTTAATCATCGCCTAACACCAAAGGGGTAATTTCCAGAATCACCATGGAAGGACTTGGAGCATTTAAAGAAGAAAGATCTTGCCAACACATTTCCTTTGGATTAGATGAATCCTGCGCTGCACATCCAAGCTGTGCAAACACAGCCAAAACCCAAATCTCTAAATAATATGTTCCTTTCCTTAATCTTCATCTATTTGAACACACATCCATGTGCCCTCAAATTTTCACCAGAACATTCAGAAAGTTTGCAGCACTGGAATTCCACTGTGTGTGGATGGAGGTAACATCATGCGGCCATTTAGTAAGGAGGCTCTAGAATACCTATGGCAGGGGTCAAATCCTGAGTCCATCTTTTACTAGAAGTTTAACCTTCGGCAAATCCCTTAAGTCTTATGCATCCCAGATTCCCCTTTGTTAAAGTCAGGGTAATTATAGTCTCCCATGACTTACCACCATCTTGAACAAATGTTATCTAGAGAGGGGAATACATAAAGGAGTGAGTTCCCCATCAGTTCAGATAGTCGAGTTTTGGCTGGACAGCCACATGGTGGAGATGTTGCATTGGACAGAGTAACTGTTGTTCCTTTTCAGCTTTGAAACTTCTTGAGGAGTGAAGAAGGCCTAGTGCCAAGAACAGAATCCACTTTGAGATAAACCCAATTGATGGTTCTCTCTTGGAAAAGGAGGCCAAAGGCATACAGTCGACTTAAACGAAGTTAGAAATAGGCCAAGTGGACCTTCTTGTTGACTCAGCAGCCATCCTGGGGGGTCCAGTCCATATACCTCAGCTGGAGTCCCAGCATTTGCTCTTGGCTACGTGATCTTGGGCCACTCAGGTCCTGGATGTGGTTTGCAGTTTCTTCATTTCTAAAATGGGTGTGATGGTGTTTTTCTCAAGAAGTACTTGTAAGGATTAAATGAGCCAACAGGAAATTGCTTTGGAAATGGTAAATCACAGTATGAATATAGGTATTATCATTTGCAGAGTTCAAATTACACTATACATCATTAGTTCTGAAAATAACATATGTAACCTCAGACTCTGGCTGAGACTACGCTAGTATTTCAAACATTGTGATGGGTATAGAATCTGGAAAAAACTGCCATTTCAAAGGTTCCTGCAGATTTTCAACACTACTCAAGGGTGGAGGCTTTGATTTATATTGAAGGCAGGCAGTGGCTTTGCACAGAGGAAGAAGTGTGCTTGAGCACGCGAGCGCGCACGCACAACACACACACACACACACACACACACACACACACCCCATAGGCCTGGGCCAAATATTTATGCAAATATAAATCAGGTCTCACCTATTGCTATTGGGAACAATGAGTTCATCTCCAATGCCTGTGTCTTAAAAAGAACCAGGAGGGCTGGGGCTGGGGCTCAGTGATAGAGTGCTTGCCTAACATGTGTGAGGTACTGGGTTTGATTCTCAGCACCACATATAAATAAATAAATAAATAAATAAATAAATAAATAAATAAAGGTATTGTGTCCATCTACAACAAAGAAGAAGGAGGAGGAGGAGGAGGAGGAGGAGGGAAGACCCAGTAATTCACTGTTTCTTCCCTTTATAAATCTTAGATAGCCTCTTTCAGGATTTTCTCTACCAATTTTCAATCAGATGCTTATGGAAACCCTGTTCCTAGAGACAGGGCTGACAAAGACACACAGGACAACTGGAGTTTACTGGTTATTATAAGACAGAAAAAGTAAGCAAAAATTAGCAACATGACTTATAATGATAAATGTGTTTAGGTAATAAGTACATAAAAATGCTATGGGTATCTAGAAGAAGAGGACCCTGCATGCAGAGTTGGGGGAGATTTAAGTGAAAAGGGGATACTTAATCTGAACCTGGAAAGATGAACAAGAATACCACAGATAACTGCAAACCATGCAGGAATGAATGTTTCTTAGTGGTTGATTTGAAAATAAATGCTATTTTCTCCAGGTGAATTTAGATGACAATATCTATAAATGATTGCATATTCCTAGAGAGTTCTACACATTCTCCATCAGGAAAAGGGCATCAGGAGGTGTAAACTGAGATGGAAGACTCTCATAAGGTCAAGGACATGGACACCATGCCCTTTGTCTCATCTTGGAGGAGGTGACTCAAGACTAGGCTCAATAATAACTGGACATAGGTGGCATCAGGAAGTGTAATGTCCTTGTGTTGACAACATTAGCAGCTTCACTTGGTGCCCCAAAACAAGGTCACTCCCAAAGAAGGCATTTGATCTTAAGTGGATAATGCCACCGTATCATCCATGAAAAGGTTGATCCTGGGAAACAAAACGAAGTCTGGGTTTTTGCAGCTTTAACTCAGTGTGAGCTGGCCTAGAAACTGAACCTGAAGATAACCAGGGCCATTGGTGTTACCATTTGTCCTTTTGGGATATCTAGGTTTCCTTCTTTCTTTTCCCATCTTCCAATACATTTATTAAAATTCAAGCCTGGTCTCAGCTGTGCTATTTGCATCAGTGGACTCTTCTCCTTCCTAGTTGGACAAGAGGAGAGTCTCCACGTGGGGCCCAAGGTAGGGTTGGTGCAGTGACCCCCCACAGGAGTCAAGTGTATCCAGCAGCACGGGGACCACACAGTGTCTAAACATGGTGACAATGCTGAATTTTACCTGGGTCTTGTGATCCTCTAAATCCTCTAAGTGATGGTAAGAAACACCAGAGCCATTTATTAGTAATGTGGAAGACAGCTGAGGGCAAAGAACCACTCTCTTCATAAGGCTTAGATGAGACTCACGGTGCCCCCTTATTTATCTTAAGAGCAGACAGAGTCCTCTGAATTCCCACTCCTTATCTGCTTACCTTATGCTTCCCTCTTCTCCACTCCTCACAACAAAACGCCTGTTAGTCCATCTTTGCTAAACTGTACTTCTTTCCTCCAAGTTCCTGAATCTCGACCTCACCCTAAAACAGAATGCAGCCCTTCCTTAACACTCCCCACAAGAACAGGCTGTTCTTAGGGTCACACATTCTCTTTCATGTTGTGACCAAGCTACCCTTTCATCCCACTTGCATAGATTTTGTTCTTTATAGCTATGTTTACTTCCTATTATAAAAAAGAAAGAAAGAAATTTTCCCCTAAAACCTCCCTTATAAACTTGGGTTCATTACGCGATCAGAGTTATCCTTGCGGAAATAGGCAATAGTCCGTTCTCCTCCTTACAATATTCTTTCCGATTTCTTTTTTTTTTTCTTTACTAAGTCTGGATTTGTTTTTTTATTTGACAGTGATGAGAAAAAAAAAAAAGACCTGAGTGGAAAAACTCACAAGACTTCCTGAAACGTGAGTTAGCCTCCTGGAGAACTTCAGAAAGAGGAAGGATCATGTGAAGAAGACTAATTATTCACAGCTCTCAAATGGCCATAATTTGGGTATTAAATATGAAATGCATTGTTATTTTGTGAACAGATTTTGAGAACAGGACATTTGAGTGACATTCAAATATTTTTCAATAGGAAAGACACCGCAGGTGTCACACTCAGGCAGCTGACAGCAATTCTTGCGCCAACATTGGGAATTGCTCTAACATTAAAATCTCGCCTCTTATGAGGAATACGCAGTTAAGGAAAAAAAAAATCCTTATCTCCAAAGGCAAACATTTTGCCTTTGGCAGGACAGAGCTAGAAATAACTCCTCTTTTCCCACACGCCAGGAAAGAAAATCCCTAAATCTTCTCTCAAAGGTGACCCCAATACCTCTGACACACTAGAAAAGTCAACACGTCCTTCCTGCCTTCGCCACTTGGATGTCTCAACCTTCTCTAGTTGACGCTGTGTCAATCATCAACAAAAGCAACAAATTAACTTGTCAACTCTTACATTGACTTAGTTAACCATGTCATCCTTCAGAGTAAGAAATAGCAGGTATGAAGGGAAAGGAGTACTTTCAGAGTCACACAGACCTAGATTCAAATCCAGCCTCTGGCACCTACCTCTGCGGTCATCTTGAAGGAAAGGTAAATGAAATTAACCTGCTTATTGCTAAAATGCGAATAACAACAGCCGTCTCAGATCATTCTCATGAGGACTGATAATAACTAGAGACATTATGGAAAGCATTTGGTCTGGAGTTGATGGCCACTAAACAGCACTTTCTTTCCCTTTTACTCATACAGAGCACATTTCCCACCAGATCTTACATTTTGTCTAGGTTCAGTCCGATACAATGATTAGCACTCATCACTAATTCAAGTCCTTTGTTTAACCAATCCAAATATTTCAGTTAGAGTCTCTTTATGAAAGAACCAAATCGAGTGCTAGTAATTTAGAAAACCATTTAAATCCAACACCGAAGCAGAAAGATTATTGCTGATTTTCTTCCTTTTCCTTTTCCTCTACTTTCCCTAGTTTTTTATTTTTTAAATTATGCCTTTGTTCCTATTCCTGGCCTTGCCACGAGATGGTCAGCGTTACCAAACTTGACTAAGCCAGGCAAAGTGGCAGCCAGGGCTGCTACAGCCCATGGGTTTATGGCCAGGGAAGTGACTGGGACCCAGGTAGTTTCCAGGACTTACAGACCTGGGGCTGGAGAAGCAGCTGATTGGTCAATATACTCTTTACATAAAGAGGAAGGAGCACATAAAAGAAGTAAAGATAATGGGAGTTATGTTCTTCTTTACAGGGGAAAAAAGTGCAAACAAATGCCACAAATAAATTTTGTGATTTGGGAATTGGAATTGCAAATATTGATATGAACTCTTGCTGTATAAATTACACAGTTTACTCTCATGAACTTACACATATGCATAACACGCACACATATACGTGTGTTTTAAAATCTTAAGTTTACCTCAATATTTCCAATTCCAAACAAAAATTAGATTGTTATGTATATCTAAACATATATGGAGATATAGGTAATATAGTTATATGTTTATAGTCATATACTTATGTACATATATGCATATGCAGGTACATGTTGGTGTGTTCTTTGCACATGTATAAACGGATTTACTTCCTGATTTGCCTGCCAAGAAGGTCTACAAGTAGTGTGAGCTCAGCAGCAATGAGCATGCCAAGCACCCAGATCTTGGATTCTAAATATCCTTCTTAACTAAATGCTTTTTGGAAAACAGACTGATTTGAAGGCTGCAACAAGAACAGGACAAGAATTTGGGGGCCTTATTTTGTGCTGAAAATACAGTACAAGGGGTTGTCACAGAATGATGAGTGTTTGTCAAAAGGTTCAAGAGCCATTTTGGAAGCGGGCCTAATGGCTGATTATGAAATCATTAAAGTATGCATATAAAGACAATAATCGATTGCAACCTGTTTAATATCACCAGAGTTCGTAAGTTTTTACTGAAGTAAATAAACATATACATAAATTAACTGAGAGAAACTCTTCCTTAAAGTGAAGTGTCAGTCAATAAACGCAATAGAGATGATGAAATTATAATATCATTTACATTCACTATATTAATAATTGATTCACACAAGAATTGTAAGTGGCTGCTGAACCAAGGAGTAAATGTTTGGCCAAGAGCAGGATAATTTTGTCATCTCAAAATATTATCCCACAAGAAATTACAATCACAAGGAGAAAACACTACATACTATTGCAGTCACTCTGCAGAATGAATCTCCATCTGAAACTTGGTGTAGATGTCAAGACTCAAGATGCCACACACACCCAACTGGGTATGAAAGGCTCCTGACTCACACGGTGAGACACATCTAAGAGCAGGGGAGGCCATCCTTCTACCCACTACCTCTCAGGATCCTTTGTGCCAATCACCTCACCAGGCCAGATGTTTTGATAGAGAATCACCAACAACCTTGCTGGACTGGAAGGAGTTCTGCAGGAGATGACGTGCTCACGACATAGTATCTGTGGTCACTGGCCTTTAGCCCGGAAAAGTGTAGAATCAAGCCTCGGAGAGCCAACTTAAGCTGGAGGTCAGGGCTCTCTGTTGTTTATTCTGTTAAAACCTGTGGAGAGGAAAAGAAGAGAGAGGAGGAGGAGGAGGAGGGGGAGAGAGAGAGCGAGAGAGAGAGAGAGAGAGAGAGCTTCCCACACTCTCATGGGAAAGAACTAAAGCATTTCTCAGGTGAGGATGGTTGTGGAGAGGTGAATTGAAGCAGGGGGGAGTGAGGACAGGAAGGTAAGGAAGTGCCTGTCATCTCAGAGTGGGTGGCAGTAAAAAATAACTCGAGATGACTCAGAAAGTCCCCCTTCCATTTTTGAGCCACATACCTTCTGTTGCCAAAATCTGCTCCAGAATGAATTAATCATAAGAGGCCTAATTACAACCCAAACCCTTTAGCATAGGTGACACAGGGTGGTGGCCTCAGAAGCCTAGCTGGCAATTAATTGACTCCCAGCAACAAATACTGTTGTTCCTATTGCCTGTCTCCTGGCTCTTGTTTCCACTTTGGTATAGAAACAATACCTCTTAACCTCTCTCTTAGAATATTTAAACAACCTTTTAATTGGTCTTCTTCTTAGATTTCTCCTCCCTGCCCATATACAAAGCTGCAATTTGGTTGAATTGTGTGAAACTAAGCTACAACCATGCTACTCTTCTTATAACGACCCCCCCCATGGCCTCCTGTTGTTTAAGGTGAACATCCTCCCTATCTAACCATGGAAGGCCCTCTATGATCTGGCCCTTCTGGCCATATGCCTATATGTTAAAGTTTACCTCAGGTACAATTTTCACAGGTTATGCTTATCAATCAAAGACAGCTGTTTTATACTTAAATACTTGGTAACTGTTCCTTGAGTGAATAAATGACAGATAAGAAAATGACTGGATATCCTAAGTATAGTTGAATATTCTTTTTAAAAAATTTTTAAGAGACAAGTTCTTGCTCAGTTGCCCCAGCTGTCCTTGAACTTGGAATCATCTTGGAGCTGGGGCTACAAATTCACACCACTGCACCAGGCTTCAATAGTCTAGAAATGTCCTGAGTCACTTGTAGTTTGCAGAGGAGTTCAAAGAATAAGTCACCTCCACTGAGTAGCTATGTGTTCTCTGCATTCAGTGTTCATACATTTGGGAACAAAAGACTCTTCTGCTGGTGCGTAAGTTTCCAGGCAGATGTTGGTTTAGAGAAGTTTCAATACCAGAAAAACCTTGAGGCTAAGTGTGCTGCTTAAATTTCCCTTTGTTCAAACCTACACCTGGATAGAGATAAATATGTCGTTTTTCTACATAAACATAACCCTGGTGAGCAAACGTCCACCTCAAGTGATTTCAAACCATAACTAAGGAAATATTATATAGCAGTTCATTACTGTAGTTTCCATCTCTCCTTTACTCCCAACACATCTTACAGACAGTAAGATTTATTTTCCCTTAACACCAGTCTCCCAAACTCCCCTTGCATCTGGCTTTAATATTCTCCCTCTCAGTTAACAGTTCAGCATTTTGATAGATACACACTAGTAATTAACAGAGACCTTTCATTAGTCTACATAGGAATGCACAAAGGTGGGATTTCAGGAACCAAAGCAATCTAAGAAATCATCAGAGGCAGAATTGACTAAAAGTTTGTTTATGGTATATTACCTTGATCTTTATTAATTGTTATTGGATCTTTTGGGTATTTACGTTAAGCAAGTCTTCGCTGGACACTGTAAGAAGCATCCTGCTTTTGTTTAAATCTGTGGACGGTGCTAACTTTGATGCCCCTGCACAATTGATTCTTCCCCACTAAAATATGAGCCTGGAAATAAAAATCCTATGTTCTTGGCTATTCAGATTCTCTCTGAGCCTTGGCATTTGTTTAGAAACCCATCTTTCTGAATGTATTCAGAGCTGTTATATTTATGTATAACAGGGAATGAGAAAGGTAATAAAGCCAAGATCTATTGCCTAGTAATAGCCATGATTCCATAGACATTAAAGGGTATTTGTAATTTAGTCCCCATAATATGGCCTAATGCCCTCTCTTGTGTTGCTATTGATTTTTCAATAGTAGGATAGCACCAGAAAACCTCTCAGGGCTAAATTCTCACTGCTGAAGCCAGCAAAGAACAAAAGCAGGTCTCATCCACAGGAGCCTGGCTCAGAAAAATGCCTCCTGGTCCAAGGGCTATGCAACTCTCTGACTTAGCTGCTTGCCACATACCACTTCCCTATGTAGCCCTATCACTGCTCCTTAAAAAATAGATAGATAGATAGATAGATAGATAGATAATTGAAAAAGCAATGTTCATTAAAAAAATCTTCTGTTTATTGGCAGCTGCTGATGAGGAAACCCCAAGAAGCAGTAACCCTTACTGTCCATCACTCTAGGAACGGTGTACTGAATGTTCCATCACCTAAAAAACAGACTTAAAGACCAAGGTAGCAAAATAGAGAACCTAGAAGTGAATCCACACAACTTGTCAATCCATCTTCCAAGTACTCTGAGATCACACAGTGGGGAAAGGATAGTTTCTTTAAAAAAAAAATGTTATGGGAAAAACTGGACATCCACATGCAGGGGAAAAAAGATGATTATTTCACAACATCCACTAAAAAAATCAATTCAAGATGGATTGATGGCTTAAACTCAAGACCTAATACCATAAAATTATTTGCAGAAAACGTAAAGAAGAATCTTCTTGACTTTGGTCTTGGAAAGGTTTTCTTGGCTAAGAATCCAAAGACATGAGCAAAGAGAAAGAAAGAAAGCAGAAATAAGTGAGTCAGCAAGTGAGATGGCATCAAACAAAAAAAATCTACGTGGCAAAGAAGACAACCAACAGCGTGAAGAGACAACCTGCGGCATGGAAGAAAATAGTGGCAAACTACATATCTGGTAAGAAGTTAATATCCCAAACGCATTCAGGGCTTGTACGACAAAATAGCAATAAGTAGACAATAAATAAATAACCTAAACTTAGGCAAAAAGCCTGAACACACATTTCTCCAAAGAGGACATAAAAACAGCCACAGGTATATGAAAATGTACTCCACACAACTAATCACCAGGGACATGCAAGTCCAACCAAAATGAGATGTCACCTCACACCTGTGGGAATGGCTATTATTAAAAAGACCTAATATAACAAGTATTGGTGTGGGCGTGGATAAAAGGAATCCCTGTACACTATTTGGTAGGAATAAAAATTAGCACAATTATTGAAACCCCCCACCCTGTCAAGCAAATAGAACAATAGAACTACCATCTGATCCATCAATCCTACTTCTAGGTGTGTATCCAAAAACAATGAAACCAGTATCTTAAAGAGCACGTTCCACCCCTATGTTCATTGCGGTATTATTCACAATATCCAAGATAAGGAAACTGCTTAAATGTATCATATATGCACAAATATTGTTCATCTCTAAAAACAGAGGGAAGTCCTGCGGTTTGCAACAACATGATTGACATTGTACTAAGTGGAACGTGTCAGGGACTGAAAGACAAATGTAGCTTCATCTCACTTACAGGTGGTCTATAAATAGTAGGTAGGTGATGGTTGTGGTTGGAGGAGGGGGAACGGAGACACGTTGGCAAAGGGCACAAGTTTCAATCAAGCCCAATGAGTAAGCTGGGGAAGACTGGTGTGTAGCCATGTGAGCCCGGATATCAGTGTATCTTATGTCCTTGACACTCTGAAAAGTCTTAAGTGTTCTCACTACACACATACAAGAAGAAAAGAGAATAGAAAATGGTAAATTATATGGAGTAATGGATGCACCAAATACCCGATTGTGGAGATTATTTCACTATACATAACAAATCGTCACATTGTACACCATAAATATATACAAGCTTACATGTTATAGACTGCCCCAAATTGCAGGGGGTGGGGAGTCAAATGAGGTTAAATTTAATAAAAATCAGGGACTGTTGCAAAAAAGAAAAAAGATGATTTTTCATAACATGACACTGGCTTTCTGTTACTTCTGTGTCCCCAACATCTCTCCAGACTCCTAAACCTCCCCACTTCTTCCAAGGATGTTTCCAGAAGCTTGACAAGGATTTGCATAGATACCAGACAAAGGGTTCCTTTCTGTTTATTATAGATTGGGTGAAATGTTTGAGGGTTGCTCTGCCACATTTCTTTCATAAAGAAAGAGGCAATAAAATCAATGACTTGAGAGCTGTGTGTAAGTCTCAAGTGGTGGCTGTCATGAGAGAGATGACTTTTCCAGAACTGGAAGGAGGACTTGTAATAATATGCAAACAGCAAATAAGCAATACATAAACAAGAACATGCTCCGAGGGCTGTCTTTCAGTTGCCCCTCCATAGCACCCCAAAAGTTCTCTGCCTCTTCCTTCCTTCAGGGTTCCTGGTCATATCCGTGTTCAGAAAGGATGCCACCTATCCTTGAGTGGCTGGGTAACGTTACTCTTCCAAGCTCAAAAATCACACCACCCTACCTTCTTGGCTTCCTCCGTAGACAGTTTAGATAAATGTCAAGGTCAGTGACTGGCAGTAAATAGCTCTTGTGGCCCCCAGAAGACCTTGTTCTGTTTCTCTAAACAGACCTTTGTCCTATTTTTCTATGATCAAACTATTTACTAAACTGCATAAAATAGAAGGAAACAACATTCTGAGAAATAAATTCATATTTTGATGCCCCTTCTGGCAAACCTTACGACCCTGAGCATGTCCCTTTAGCTCTGCCTACACTGAATGGCTAAAGCCCTGGATCACAAATACTTCATTTCAGGAGCCCTTTAACATCAACACAAAAGAGTTGCGGTTGTTGTTATTTGGTGTATTCATTAAAATTTAATTACATGTCAAAATTTGGTAAATTTCTAAACACATTTATTCATTTCAAATTAAAGGAACAAACAGATTTATGAAACTAACTATTTTTCACGAAATTAGTGAGAAAAGGGATATTATTTTATACTTTCAGAGTATTTATGAATGCCTTCCTTCACAGTAAGTTCACCGAAATCTCATTTCTGCTTCAATTGTTGCAGGATGTTTCTTTGGCTAAAATACATGAAGAAAACTTGGCCTCACAAATCAGAGTCAAAAATCTCTAGTGTATTCTGCCAAGTATTTTTTTTTAAATAATTATAGACTTTCTGTTTTGATACTACATCAAAGCTGGAAGTGATAGGCTCTTCAAGGTTTGTTGTAATTGGGGATCTGAAACCACATCAGTGATCTTTCTGTCACCTGGAACGTGAAGCTTTGTCTATTTTACCTTGTGTACCTTTTAACCCTTTACTTTCAATGTGGATTTTCCCACAGCAATGGTCATTTGGTAAATGTTGATTCATTGAACTATGCAAATCTTCAACCCGTTGATACATTTCATTGTACAACATTTAAAAATCACATTTGTTAATACCGCTGTGGCTCTCATTAATGAAACCTCTAAATACTGAAACATTAGCAGACTCATGGTAATAGATACAAGTTTTACACAATTTAACATTTACTTGAAAATATTAACTTTATCATTGCAAATAATGCTGTCCCGTGTTGTCCTTGACCTAACAGGCTTGCTGCATTCCTTTTGGAGAAAATATCTGCCAAGTCCCCAAACCTGGGGCAGCCATTGATTGTCAGTTGTTCTTTCAAATAAAAGCAAAGTTCCATGAAGAAAGCGGCTGGTGCAACTGAAGTTCAAGCAATTACATGAGTGATTTTCCTCGAGACGACCACTGTGCGACGGCATGCAGCAGGAATATGTTATGACTCCAGTTTCCAAATCAGGTGTCAAAGTGCTCCCAAAGCACCAGCGAGGGTCACAGGAGGTCTGCAGGATATTTTTTTTAAATTTCAAGGGCCATATAACCATGTCTGTGGGACCTCAGGCAAACTAACCACCTGGAGGGAGTTTGGTTTCCACAGTGGATCACACCTCACCCTTTTCTCAAGGTCCTGTATTTGTGAAATTGAGTTTTCTACAGTGGCTGCCGTAGAAAGCAAGCTACCACGCAGAAGTCCCAGTGCAACAGCAAGCAAGCGTGGCTCCCAGTCTGATTCCAAGGCCTGAAAATCAGAGCAGCCACTCAGCAGGCACAACCCATTAATAATTCACTTTTATGTACAAATATATATTTCTTTTTTTTCAAATGACAACTGAGTTGTTTGAAACTAATTTCTTAATAAACAAACCTGGTAGGTCTGGTTGGGTTTTTTTGTTTGGTGTAGGGGGTCACCATAAAAAATCATATACCACGATGAGGAAAGTTCCAGAACTGATGCCTTATGTTAAGCAAAATATTAAGCAGCTGTATACCCAAGGGTTGCAATGTTTAATAAAAGCAATAGCTTTTTTTGCCACTTTATCCAAAATAGTTCTAAATTAAATCATCTCCCCCCCCACCGGGAGTTTGTGGTAGTGAAAATTATAGTAATTCCTAGAATTGTGGAGGGCTGTGGCCTCAGTTCATGCTTTTAACCAGATGGCTTTTGCTTTACCAGTAAATGTTAGCACATTGAACAAGGCAAATAATTTCTCAATGTTGTTACAAAAATAGTTTTGACCTCACAGGACCATGGAAAGGGGCTTTCTTTTCATTTCTCATACTTGGGGAACCCAGGACTCTGTTCTCTATACTTTGGAAAACACGAGGTTAAAGAATTGATTAAAAATAACCAGTGCCGCACACCTATCATGTAAGCGCTGGGTAAATTCTGCTTCCTAACCTTGCTCACTGCCATCCTGGTCCAGAGTCACTGCTTAGAAACTGGTGGCTCAGCCCAGGTTTACGAAGCTGTCCTTCCTTTTCAGTTCCTTTGAACTCTACAAGCTACTGACAGAGGCCCTGGTCTTCTTTATATTCATCCCTCTCAGATGCCTACCAATTTGATCCACCCAGTGAAGTCTTCATCTTCATGTCAAATGACAGAATGTGAGAGTGGTTCATATCAGCAAAAATGAATTAACTGGAAAGGATCCAGCCAGCCCACAGCACTGACTAGAAGTGGGTGTGCAGGCTCAGGTAGGAAGCAGGGAGCGTGCACAGGACTGAGATCAGCCGTGGATGACGGCTGCTGCCTCTGGACACTCACCATCTCATCCCTGAAATCTCAACTCCACCACGGTGGCAGCAGATAACCTCTGAAAGACTTTGCACTTGGTGTCACTCTCTGCAGTTCCAATTTCCTGAGCAGGAACAGTGATTGACAGTAGTTTAGCCATGGACCCAAACTGTCGCTGTCAGGAGGCAGGGAGATTGTGTCTTCCTCTTTCGATTTCTGACTCTCATCCATTTAGATCTTGAACCCAAGAAAAAAGGTGTTTGATGCCAAGCAGTTAAACTGACAAATTCCCATTTTGTTCAGTCCTTCCGTGAACGTCATCCAAACACAATTCTCCCCAATCTACAATTAAAAAAAAATTAATCTCTGGCAAAACCACTCCCCAGTGAGAGAGACATTGAAAATATCCAGGCGTATTCCACCTAGACACAATTTTAGCATATCCTGTTAGTGCTATTTCTCCTTTAAGTAGTTCTTTGGTATTTTTACCATAATATTCTTGTAACTGCCACCCTAATGTGCCATATTAAACCCCCATCTCTTAACACCACTGCATTGGTGATTAAGCTTCAGCACATGGATTGTGACGGACATATTCAGACCAGAGCATTTGCCATGTCTAGGGATTGAAGGAAACAAGAGGACATTAGTTACATCTTGTAATTTATTTAATTAACACATAGAGGAAGGAAATCTGGAAAGAGTCTATAGCACTTACTTGTACGACTGATCAGTATCTTATAGTGGCTGTTTGTGACTTTTCCCTTTATTTACTTAACCCCTGTTTTTCAAGTTCTTTGGTTTATCACAGGCAGCCTTCAGTGAAGTGTCTGTGACCTTGAAAGATCTGAATACTCTGGACTCTGACAACAGAGGACTGAGGCTGTTCGCAATTAACTGTTAACACCAGTGGTACTAGGAGTCGCCCCGTGTTCCAGCGGATTCTCAGTATGCCATTCATTCTCTTTATTACTCTTGTTAGGTAACAACTGCACTATTTTCCCTGCAGAGCTAGATTAAATCACCCTAGCCAATACCATAATCCCTGTTTTAACTTGTTTTCTTAGTGCTGAGAGGAGCCAGAATGATCAGGTAGAAATCTAAGAGTCTAGTAAAATGGAACTGTTATTGGCTCTTCTTTGGTTCTGAAATGTGGAAACCATTGAAGCAAGAGTAGCAAGAATGAAAAGCAAAAAGTACCAGTTGGTAATTAGATGGAATTGTGATCCATCCCCAATCCTACCTCTTATTTACTCAGCTCATAATTAGCATCCTATCTCTGAGTTTCAGAATACATACCATATCTAGAAGGGCAGAAAATGTTTTTCCAGCTAACACTGTAAGTGGTCTTCAGTATCTCTTCTCATTATGGGATAGATATGCCAGCTCCTTCAGGATAAGAGACTTGGTAATTTATTTTTTTAAAAATTACTGTACTAGAGGCCATGAAGTCTAAGATCAAGGCATAGGAAGATTCAGTGTCTGGTGAGGGCTGTTTTCTATTTCCAAGACAAGGTCTGCTTGTTCTGATCACAGGGCAGAAGGTCAGAAGGAACAAACCTGTCCTTGTGGAGTAGAAGAGATAGCAGCACCAGGCAGATCCCTGAAGCCTCTTCTGTAAGGTCACTGATCCCATTGATGAGGGCTCCACCCTCATGTTTTAATCACCTCCCCAACACCCCCATCTCTTAATACCATTGCATTGGTGATTAAGCTTCAACACTTGAATTATGGCAGACGTACCCAGACCAGAGCATTTGCCATGTCTAGGAGACAGTGATGGTGTAAGATGTGTCCACTGAGTCTTTGAAGTACTTACTGAAGGAAACACGACACATAGGAAATGCAAATCAAATGACAAAAGTTTATTCCAGAGAGAACTGTGTCTTCCATGACGGGAGTCAAATACAATCAGTCTACTACGAAGTTTCTGTCTGGTCCTGCAAGGACATGATGCAATCCCTGAACCTCAGCATTGATTGCTGCTAATAAAATACTGGGCACTCAGTGGTAGAAATCAGGTCGGATTTTGTGAGGACTAGGTGTAAAGATTTAAACAGCCTCTATCTTCACCACTAAAACCACTTATTTGATTCCACTGGAAAAATCATATGTTTGGATAGAAAATGGATCTGACCTAACTCCATTCCATTTGGATAGTACATTTCACCATCAGATCAGGAGGCTTTATTTTTGTTGATTGATTTTGGTTTATTTTGGTTTTGATTAGCGTTAACATGGAACATAAGTAATCTACATTTTAAACCCACTCCAGGAGATTTATCCATAAATCTTCTGGCCAGATGATTAGTCACTGCTGATGACCTGCTGTAGAACATTACTTTAAACTGTCTCTTCCTCAAGGAAGTGGATATTGAGATATCTTTTCAATATTCCAATCAATAGGGAGACTTACTCCCTACTCATCTCTAAAATCTTCTCTGAAGCAGATTGGAATATTCTTGCAGTCCACCTTGGAGTATACAAACCTTTTTCGCAGAGCCAGGAGTAACCAGACCAGATTTATTTTCCTTTTGAATTAGGTATTTACAGTTAGTTTGCCAGGTGCCCACAGATGTGGGTTGAAGGAGACTGCAGATAAATAGGACATTGAGAAGGTAAAAGAACTCACATGATTTTGCAACATCAAAATCTGCATGACCTCAATTCTGTAGACATACCTCCAACTGATAAATAAAGTGCTGCAAGGAACTCCCAATTTTATACCAAGGTGAATCAGATAACACCCAACACCTACGAATCCTAGCTAGTGCAGTTACCTCATGACTCGTAACCAAAGATCTAAACAAGAGGCTGGCAAACTTGTGTAAGGTGCCACGTAATAAATATTTTAAGTTTGGTGGACCAATGTGGTCTGTGGCCTCCACTCTACTTCACCGTAGTCTTTTGAAAGTTGCTATCAGCGAATGAACACAGGTGTGTTTTAATAAAGCTTTATTCCTAGCCATCAAAATTTCAATTTCATCTAATATAAAGATATTTAATGGTATATTTTTATTCTTAATTATGTGAAACCATAAAACTATTCTTAACTCACAAAAACAGGCCAGATTGGTATGGGAACTATAATTTTCCTGAACATACTTAAGCCCAAGAAGCAGCAAAGAACTGCTTTGGAAAGGAGAGTGGGTACTTGCCCAAAGGCTATAAATGTGTTTCAAAATGCTCATTTGTTTTACAATGATTCAGCCTTCAGTTGTGGTGTAAGCTATAGACAACATAATAGTCTATGATTATATCCACAAAATTCTGGGTAAGGGTAAAGAATTTTTTTTTTGACATGGGATTGAACACAGGGATGCTTGGCCTCTGCATTCTATTTCCACTTAAAGCAACGATAGTTAGGCAGGTTCATAAGAGCCCGAGTGGATGGACTGCTGCCCTGCAGCCTGGGCCTGCCTATGAGTCACTGCCTGCTAGGAGCTCCTGGCTCCTCTCAGAGGCTGGGGGTCTCTTAGGCCTCACAATAAATGGTGGTGAAATCACATCTAACTCTCCAATGTCTTGTTTGCAAAATCCAAGAGGGCTTCCAAGCATATGCCTCTTTTGTAATGGTAAGAGGACCAACAGAAGCTACCAAAAAGAAAGAGAGAGAGAGACAGAGAGAGAGAGAGAGAGAGAGAGAGCGCACATGTTGGTCCTGTCTAAAATTAACTCTTAATTTATTCAGCAAAAGGACACATCCAGAAAAATAAATGTAATTTATCAGTAAAATTCCCATATCTTAAATATACAGGCTGATGTGTTGCAACAATGTGTACATCCACATAAGTACTCTATAGATAAAAGTATACAATATTTGCATCACCCTGGAAGATGCCATTAATTCAGTTTCACCAGCATAGAGTAATTTTACCTATCCTTAAATATCCTTACCTATCCTTATTCATTTAAATGAAATCCTATTTGGCTTTTTTACTTGACATTAAGCTTATGGGAGCATCTATTTTTTGACCGCAAATAATATTTATTTTTACTGCTGAGTAATATTCCACTATCTGAATTTAAAAATGTTCAATAAATTAATAAATTTTGTTCAGGAAAAAAATATTGTTATGGCTTAAAATTGAAATGAAGACAAAATCCAAAAGATTTTTGAAATTGAATAGCTACAGACTTTGTTTCCTGAACTAATTTTATTTAATAATAAGAAATAAGAAACTTCTAAGAAAATTTTGAGAAGAAAATAGTTTGCACATTAACAATCCTATTCTGTGAACAGCCACAGAACAAAGGTCCACAGATCTTGAAGTGCCAGATCATTATACCTCTATGAATCAACTCATAAAATATTAAGTGAAAATAAAATTGGCCAACTGTATGTTGAAACAAAGAAAAAAAGGAAGAATGTAAAATTTATGGTTAGAACAGAAGAAACAAAAACAGTCTAATGAATAATGCTGAAATATATGGAGCAGAGTTGATCATAAACTATTGTAGGAATTATGGCTTCAAAGTATTAATGTACAAGCTAATATTAATTATCTGGATCTCAGATCTCAGATTATATCCACAAAATTCTGGGTAAGGGTAAAGGAATTTTATTTTGTTTTTTGACATGGGATTGAACACAGGGATGCTTGGCCTCTGCATTCTATTTCCAATCTTTTGTTTTGCTGTGTTTTTGCTTTTTGTGTTGTTGTTTTGTTTTTTGTTTTTAATTTATTTATTTTGGAGACAAGGTCTTACTAAGTGGCTGAGTGTCTCATTAAGTTTCTGAGTTTGGCCTTGAACTGGTGGTCCTCCTGCCTCAACAATCACTGGATTTACAGGCATGTGCCATAGAACTCATCATGGTTACATGAGTTTAATTTCAATGAATCAATAAAGAAAGAGAGTGGATTAAATATGCACACACACACACACACACACACAATGTTTCCTTTTTTCAGTGTCACCTATTTTAAGTAACCTAATTTGGGAAGTAAATTTAAAATACTAGTAAGGGGAGTTTTTCCTTGTTTTTCCAAAATTTCATTTCATTTATGATATATTAATTTTCCAGGTAATTTTTAAAATCAGCTTATCAAACTTTATTGGAAATCCATTTTGTTTTAGTTGGAATAATAGAATTTATAGAATAATTTGAAGAACACAGAGACTCATTATAAAATATATAAAATATAAAAATATATAAAATATAAAAATATTAAATATTTTTGGTATTCTCATTCAGGAAAATAGAGTGTTTATCCCAATTTTTGTTCTTTGATCTCTTACAGATTTGTAAGTAATTTATAATTCTTTATTTTGTGGCTTCTGGGGTTTTATATGACTCTAATCACACTTAATTTGCATTTTTAATTGGATTTTACTATGCTAAGGGAAGACTATTGATAGGTATACTGACAAACTAATCACCTGGCTTCTGACTTCAGTGGTTAGACTTATTTCTGCTGTACCATAGTAAAGGTGATTACTAGCTGCTGTTGACATTCCAAAGCAAAGTCCAGTCAATGTGAATTCTGCCATAATTTTGATGACCTTTTCTGTGCAGCCTTAAGTAGTATTGCAAGTATTCAGTAGTCTGAATACAAACAATTTTAAAAAGAAAAAAAAAACAACTTAGGTTTTATTTTGAAAAACAAAGCAGGCAAGGAGACAAAGAAAAACAAACATTCTACTTGTAGCTTAGGGAAGTACAGAAATAGACTACAGCACCTTAAACCAAGTCCAGGTTATACGTGCAAATCCCCAATCAATATGGCCTTGCTCAGTATGATTAATGGAATGAGGCGAGCCTGAGAAAACAAGTGGATCATTTTCTTTCATGTACATAGTAGCCTTGGTATCCCTCTGTCCAACTAGGAAAATGTGGCATGTAAAATATTTTAAAAATAGGATTCACCTAGATAAACAAATGGAGAATACAGAACCATGAATCACTTCACTTCAATTTCCCTTGGAAGTACCACTGGAAAATAGACCATAAAACTCAGTGTTCTTTAAATTGACAAGTTAAAATCCCACACTGTTATGGTACACACAGGGTGTCTTGGCATACGATAGATTGTGGAATGGTGACATTCAGCTATTTAACATTCATATTGCCTCAGGTACTTAACACTTCTTATACCCAGAAGACTGAAAACCCCTTCTCTTAGCAAGTTGCACATATACAATGGGCTGGTAAAAAAAAATCCAGTCACCCTGACCTACAATGATAATTTGAACTTTTTCCTACTATTTAACTGAAATTTTGATTCCTTTGACCAAAATCCCCCCAATCCCACCAGCCTGTGGTAACCACCATGTTATTCTCTATTGCAACATTTGAAACTCCACACAGAAGTGAGATCGGGTGGTATTTGTCTTCTGGGCCTGGCTGATTTCACCTAACACGTCATCCATGTTCATACAGGTTGTTGCCAATGACAGGATTTCCAGTGTCGTCCGTAACAACGGAGTAAGCCTGCACTAGGCAGTATAGAGCTGGGGTCTTTCTATTCCCATGTTCAGCTCCACTAGGTCTTTCACTGGGGCCATTTGATCCACTCTTACTTAAGCTAATCATTGATAAGTGAAGACTTACTACTGCTGTTTGGTTCATTCTTGTCTGGTTTTTGGTAGATTCTTTATTCCTTCTTTCTGCTTTGATCTCTTCCTTGTGACTAAATTATATTCTCTAGTGTACAATTGGTTTTCTTGGTTTTAATCTTTGGTGTATCTACTATGTATTTTTGCTTTTTGGATAACATGATGCTTACACAGAGCACTACATAGTTTTAGCAGGCTATTTTAAGATAATAACCACTTAAGTTTGATCACATAAAATAAGTCTACACTTCCACTCTACCCTCCTCCATACACACACACACACACACACACACACTCACATTTGTATTTTAATTTCACAATTTGCACTTTTTTATGTCACAGATCCCTTCGCTGATGGCTAAGATGGTTATATTTTAATAGTCATGTTTTTAACTTTTGCAGAATGGATAAAAATGATACACCACAATCACAGTTCTAGAGCTTTCTGAATCTGACCTTGCACTTAGTCTTGCCAGTGAGTTTCTCTAAGCTTTGTAGATCAAGGTTGGATCTCCAAATGGCTGTGTCCATCCTCCTTGGCACCTTGTGTGTGTGCTGCAACTGAAACAAAGGACGCTATCTTGCTTTCATTGAGATTCCAGAAATGCTCATGATGAGGAGAGATGCCTCGTGATACACAGTCATGTCATGGCACCGTGTGGAACAGTAACGCATCCTAATGAGGACTGTGTCTGTGTCTGAATTCCTTTTAAGAATTTTGTACTTGAATTGAGATGGCCTTTAATCATTAGAAATCTGTAAATTTGATGAGCTCCTAAAAGGACAGGCACC